>NW_009259178.1:1038344-1053908 GCF_000687185.1 Egretta garzetta | reverse complement strand
AGTGGTGGGATGGCAGTGTTAGGTTAACGGTTGGACTTGATGATCTTAAATGTCTTTTCCAACCTAACCAATTCTATGATTCTAAGACTTTCTTTGTAATAAGGCCCATGGCTAAGAGGGGCTGAGATTATAACCAGTTGGTTACATGTAGCTTCAAAAGCTACAGTCTTTGCAGGTATGTAGACATTACAGAACTATTGAAGCTTTTTTCTCATCTGCAAGTCCATTATACAACACCTTGGTTTTTTCTGCTGTTGTAAATGCTTTACATTTAACCATTTAAAACTGAAAATTTTTCAAGCATTTTAAATAACTAGGAAGGTAACAAAATCCAATTTCAGAACAAAATAATCAGTTGTCATAAGATTGCTCTCATTTTGAAGAAAGTGGAACCATTCTCGCTTTATCCTAAAGATACAGGGTGAAAGATGATAAAAGAAGAGCTTGTTGCCAACATTTTATCCCAGAATACGTAAATTGCCAAACTACATATAAAGAAAATGTCTCTTGTCATAAGGGAAGGTCAGTTCAAGACTAGTTCATCAACATAAAATGTATCTCTTTGAAAAAAAGAAATTAAAGGGAGACCATGAACATCCTGTTCTTGTATTTTCCAGCCACCCACACCTTCTATTTAACCCAGTGAATTAATCTAACAGCTACTCATAATTTACAAATAGTTCATTAAAGATTTTAGCTACCTCAGGTCATCACCAATTTGAAACCTGGCCATCATGTTTTATTCAAACACTGTTAAAGAAGATGGCATCTTAATTATGGAAAAAGAAAAGCACAGGACAGTCCACTTCAGAGAAAGTCTCTGGATAAATTAGTTTCCTTAACCTTTGGAAACCTGTGTAGCCTGGAAACTGAACCCAAATGCTTGATTCTTCTAAGAGGCAGCATGTAGAAAATTCAACAGAGGTCCCCAGAGAGGCACTCTGTCTAAAGCAAGGTGAAGAAGACTTGAGGAGATTTTCAGTTTTCTTGGCCTAAGAAAAGAGACTTCTTGGGTAAATTCAAGATGGAAGAACTTTTCAGAAAGTGCTCATGTATGTGCCTAGTCAAAAATGGGACCTTCTCCAAATAGGAAAAAAAATGTCCTGAAAAAACCACCAAGATACTTAGACAAATTCAAGAAAAAGCAGCCCAGTAGCACCTTAGACTTCACAGGGATTTTGGTTTTGCACATAAATTCTAAGAAGTGACTAAGAGAAGCCTGAAGAGAAGCATTAGATGAATGGCCAAGAAATGGTCTTCTCATAAGCTTTCTCTTCAGAAAATCTCTTATTTCATTGCAAATCCAGGTATCTTACTGAAAATTCATGGGACAGCAGATTTTCAGGACAGGTATTCTGCTTTTGGCTACAGCCAGAAGTCTATCCACGCTTGGCTCTAGGAAAGCAGTCAGGGCAGCAGTTCTCCTCTCTCCCCACTGGTACGCTAGCCATTGCTTTAGCTGCAGAGAGAGTAACTGGGACAGAACATCTTGACTGCCAACTGCTCCACAACCAAAACACAGAAATACAATGAGGTCATTGTGTATCTGCATATGGAACAGATCCATTTTGTTCTGAAGGATCCACTTAGTGTTACTGTTCTCACTAGAAGCCCTCTGCACCTGACCTCAGCATGTGTTCCTACAAATACTTCCATCAAGCCTCCAGGTCATCCTGCATGTCACACCAAGTCATGTGTCTGAGGATAACCAGAAGTGAGGTTGTACCTATGCTTTTGGACTTAAGAAGGGTTATTTGAAACTGCAATAGCTCTGTCTAAATAACTCCATGGGTAGACAAACCTTGACATTTACTCTGCACGCAAAGTAGATGGAAGTGGGTAAGATACATTTTAAGCTAACAAAGATGGCAAAAATGTTTTTTAAAATACCCAGAAGAACCCAAAAGAATCAGGCCCTGTGATGGTTTGAAAGACCCAACAGAACTTTCAACCTGATGAGATACAATAAAATTATGCAATATAAAGTGCCTTTTAATTAATCAGAAAACTTCAGAAGTAATGTACTGAAAGCAAAGGAAGGGTAGTCTGGCTCACAATGTTTTCAAGAAAGAGAAAGAATATTCACCTATGGTAATGACAAAGGCATACTGCAAAGTTCTACAGTTCCAAAGCAAAGGGGTACATAATTGAAATTGGTTTTATTGATGATTAAAGAACCACTTAAAAAAAGGAAACAAAAGTTTGACTCAAAAGGAAGAAACTTCCCAACTTCACTGTTTATCCAAGAGGTACATATAAATACTTTCGGTAGATCAAGTGTCATCGAGTCCTCCAGTTCAAGAGGTTTTAAAAAAAAGCAGGATTACTTCAAAGCAAACCATATAAAGAAATTATTTTTTCTTCTTCTCACTAAAGGAACAAAGATGGAAACAAGCAAGCGAGAAAAAAAAAAACCTAAACCACAAAGACCATGGACTCAACTGTTGTAAAATTGTATGTCCTCAGATTTGTGCTGGTTGAAAGGGACAGGATGCATCTTTTCAGCTACACATGAAGAGGAGACATGGACAGTCACGGAGACAAAACAACACGTCTCTCTTCAGTAAGAGTCCAGCTAAGTGAACAGCCCTTCAGACACAGCATTCAGCAACACCGCTTGCCAGTCAGGTGAATCTCCTCCCTGTTTTTTCATGCCATCCATGAACCATGAGACACCAAAATACATACAAAGAATATTTTGAGGCACTCATTTACATTAGCCAACATCCTTTAACACTATGGAAGAGAAAAAAGCAAGACTGTAATATGTTTTGTAGTCCATTCTAGACTTTTTTTCCCCTTTAAAACTCATTTGAATAAAAGGCATGTGTACTTTTTTATTTGTTTCTTGCAACAAGCATTCATTCAAGCGTGGGTTCTTGTTTGCAGGAATGTATGCAGAGTGAAAGTTTCACATTAATTTAGGACTTCCTTGACAAAAAAGTCTATGCCAAAATTATACAACCAGTCCTGCAGAAATTTCATTTTTCCTTCTGCTGTTTATGGAACACCAAAGCAAGACAAAATACAGTATCATATGTTTCAGGTTTCTGTTAATTTATCACAAACAAGTCATTTAAGTTAGCAGAAGTGATTTGCTCTCAGAGAGAGAAAAGACTAAAGTATTCACCTGGTTTTCAAACAGCTTCAAATTATTGAACAAAACCTGAAGACTCACAACCTGTAGGTAGTATGTCAGGGAAAAAAAAAGGCAGAATTAAATATATCAAGTAGCAATACTGACACTCTATTCCATGCAGTTACTACCTATTTATTTGACTCATGCAGCTTCAGGCCACACTGCTGCAGGCTCGCTCTGTGTGAAAAGCAGGATGAATGAGTCTGCACCATGGAAGCGAGATTTACCTGGTAACGGAGAAGCACAGCGAAGTGAAGTAGCCTGACTCCAGGTTGCACAGCTGGTCTGGGGCACAGCCAGCAGCAGAAAGTGGAATTCCAGGCTCCAGGCGTTCCCTGTTACACCATACTACCCTTCTGTGCCACTGTGCCTGAAATCCTGATGCTAACTTCCCACAACAACTACAAACGAAAGGTTCTCCAGCACAGTGGAAGTTAAAATTTCAGGAGCAGGGGTAAATCATACACCACACACAAGGGTATCAACTGACGCTCTTTATTTATCTTTGTATTTACTTCTTAACTGGAGTTGCCATTTCCAGCTTTCTGCACAGAATCCAGGCCTTTTGCTTAAGAATTCAGGTCAACTCAGCAAAATGTCTGCAGAGCTGAGAAGAAAAGTTTACGGATGGTAAACACGGTTTAACCCCTGTCATATCACTGAAGATCACAGTGGGAGGAGGGAGGTGGAGAAAAGGGTGGCTATCCAAAAGGGATCTTTATGTGGGGGTGAGGAAGGATATCAGTTCTTATGTATTGATAGCTAGAAAAACTAAAATTCTAATATGGTCTGAGAGGCTTTTCTCTTAATATGGTTTTGCCCAAACTAGTGAACCCTTCTACTCTCTTCCCAAACTCTTCTAAATAATGGGCAACATATTAACGTTCTAGAAAATTTATGGACAAAAAACCATCAAAACTTACTAGAAGTCATCAAAGGGAAATCTTCTTTATAACACCTTTATGAAAATATCTGTGAGAGGAACACTCTAGGTCTTCCTCAATGTCTTCTGTAAGCAGGAGATATTCATGAACAAAGAAGAGGAAGTTTGATTTAATCAGACCTCTCTTTCACACATGCTAGCTGGAGCCACAAAGTGTATGCACACTTCCACTACACCCTGGCTAACAAAATTTATGAGAACAAACCAAGCAATTAGTTTTCACATGTTGACAGTTGCACCTACCCTTCATTGTTGGGACATCACTGCACACAAGACCCAGATATTTTACAGATTTTTAAAAAAAGCTTTCAGATTGTAAGAGAATCAAGTCCTCTAGGCTACAGCATCACATTCAGTCTATGTTAACTTGTATGTAAAGCTAGCATGTTTTTTTTTCTGAAAATCTTCAATGAAAGAAGTGTTCCAGTTTAAGAGTCTGGATGTCTAAGAAAACGCAACTTTCCAAAAAAGGTCATTAGCCATACACAGGCTACCAAGGACTCCTGGTCCTGTTTAATGTGAACCCAAACTCAGCAGAAGGAGCTCACAGAGAGCAGTCTCTGTAGTAATCCAGGATACTGCTGGCATTCCCACTGAAGGAAGCATACTGAACATGCTTCATCCTATGCCTGCAGAGCAGAACCAGCCTGAGCTCTGCCAAAAGCCAAGTGTGGCATGGGCAGCTGTGACTGTTACTTTGCCTGGGCAGAGATATGAAGTGGTAAAACCTCTAGTTTGGGGGTTTTTTTCCCCCCTGTAGCTGTCAACTGAGATATATAAATATGCTTGCTGCAGCTGGAAGAAGCCTAGCTAAAAATCCAGTTTGCGTTTACTACAAGATGCATCTGGGGGATCAGAGGTTTTTCTGGAAACTGCGTCTGCCCACTCCATGCAGACAAGACTGTGCACAGCTGCTACCTGCACACAGTTTATGTCATGGCACCTGAGAGAAGCACAATCCCTGCTGCTTCATGCTGAGCTACTGGAAGAACCCTGACTTCCCACACTTGTCAGCCCAGTTCACAATTATCAAGCAAAGTCTGGAAGTTGATATGACATCAGCGTTCCGGGGAAGCAGGCAAAAAAAGGTTTAAATCTTTCACGTTCTTCATCCCTGTCTACCTTCACAAGTGATCAACAATTGTATCTTCCAGTTTTCTTAGGCTGTTTGTCTGAGAAGTGTCACCTTTTCTTTCAAAAGGTCATTCCTTTCTAACATAACTTATCTCACCTTCCAAGATGTATTCCTGGCATTAAACCTTAAATTTCTGCTTTTCTGCCATAAATAATTCTTCCTGGTCTATCTACTACCTCCTCTGTAGGCCCCTCCTTATCCAGGTCTTCTGGAAGATGCAAACTGATCATCTGCTGTTTCCATAGACTAGCAGAGAATGATGCTGGTGATGTGTATCTTTAAAGTAGCTCTGAAGTCAAAGGAGTTGGTCTTTCATTTCTTCTGAGAATGTTTGGCATGCTGTTCCCTCGGCACTCAGTATGAAATAGAAGCCACTGCTTTTATCTCTTAAAAAAGGAGCACATTTTCAAAAAAGACAGCTCTGCTCAGAACCATTACTCAGTAGAGCAGAGAAAATGAGGGAGAAAAAAGGGAGGGCTGGGAAGGGGCTACAGCAGACACCACCAGGAATGACTGACAGTCATCTGGTCTTACTGTCTCTCAACCCTGCTGGTGACAAGGGGCCTCCCATGCACTCCAGAAACTGGTATCTGAGGCTGCAGAAGTCTTACATTTCTTCCTCTTTCTTTTTGAGGAACAAGACTCCCTTTTTCGTTCTCATTGTCTGTTGCTCTGAACTCAGTAACTGATATAACTGTGGTCAGTCAAAATATTGCGTGTGTGCGCGCGCGCACTATGTCTGGATCCTCAGGAAGGCAGCCTGGTATTTTATTTTTAAACTTTGGCTCCAGTTGCACAGCCCCACATATAATGGCTCCACTCCTGAAGGTTGGATAGTCTTCTGCTATCAGTTTTCAAAGAAAAACAAAGCCATGCAAGCCAATACCACCAAGAGAACAGGAGCAAAGTTCTCTCCTCAAGATTTTCTTCCCCTCATAAAAAACCAAGAGATCACAGAAAGATTAAGCCATCAGTGCCATTCCAACTTCCTGCTCCTGTATTCTTACAAGCTGCAGAATATTGTGCAAGTCCAAGTAACTGCTGTACTTTCAGAGATTTCTCCAGTTTTTTATTTCTAGAAATTTGCTGGAGTTCTGCCAATTTTCCCCAGCTGAGGACCAGACCTCTATGCGGATCAGTACTTACTGAAGCCTTTTATTATGAAGTGGAGGGTCAAAATAGGAATAAGTTTCTCCTTACCTGAAAGCAGCAATGGATCTTCAAGGTCTCAGAAGCTGAAGGAGGCAGAACCAGACTTGCTAATCATAGGACTGGTGCTACAGTTCACCCTTCCTGAAGAGCCTGCCCTTCAGATGTGTTCCAAAGCTGACAAACTAACTTGTATCATATACCTCTAGCCACCTGCAGTACAAGATCATTTTGGCAGGGAAGCTTCACTGTCAAAAAAAAAGTGGTTTCCTTTTCAGCTAAGCACACAGGGACTGTATCTGTAGGCTTGCTTACTACAGGAAAGGAAACATTCAAGTTAAAGACAGGAAGGTTCCTTTGCACCCATGCTTGGGAGAAAAGGTTTTATGCAGAATATGGGAGAGAAATTGAGAGGGAACAGTTTGCCAAGAGGAAATTTCCTTTTTATCTTAACTTTCCTTGCATTCCATGATGGAATACAGGCACTAATCTCAGTGTTACTTACAGGTTAAAATAGTCACTCATTCCAAAACCCAAGAAACAGAGGAAACAGCTCAGACTTCTTTCTCCTTCTTCATTCCTAACTCTTTTATTCTCCCATTGTCTTCTAACTCCTCCAGCTAGACTACTGCAATACTGTCCTGAATCTTGAAAGCAGTCTTCCAAAACTGAAACTACAAATTAAGAACTGAAAACAATTTGTCAGTTAGGGAATCAAAACTCTCCTTCATCCTGCTGTAGTAATTGGTTTATAAAGTTAAAAAGAAAAGCATTTACAGTGAGGCCTCTACTGCATCATGACCTTCAAAACCAAGCTAATGTACCATTTTCCCAGAAACTGACTTGTTTGTGCATCAGTTATCAAAAAAATATAGTGCTTATTATTAAAGTCTTTGATTAGCGCAGAAGACAATAAGAGTTAATCACCTAAGTTTCCTAGATGTATCATCCTTAACAGACCAAAATCTAGGATTTTGAGAGGTGTCTAACAAAAAACTGAAACATATTTCCACTGAAAGGGTTGAGACCCTTGAATCTACTGAAATGCTTTCATAATAAAATTGGTGGGATATCTCTAATAGAAAGTTAGGTTACTCTAGGAAATTGGTGTTGACAAATTCTGATTGGGTTTTTATGCCACAACCACCTCTATAGTAACTGCAGGACCCAAGTCTCTAGTTCCTGTCTGTAAAACCAAGACTAAAGTTCTGGCTGACTGAAGTGCTGGCTTGTAGAGTCCAGAGGAAACCAGAGATCTTCTATTTGGGGGATTTACTGTCCTTTAGAAACCACAACGTGAAAGTTTATAGTAGGTCTGTCAAGACTACAAAAACCCTGTTCCATTTCTTTTCTTCCTCCATTGAGACAACAGGTAAACACATCTAATTTTTAAGAGGAAGGCAGCTTCCACCAACCTTGTGCATAGATTCCACTGGAGAACAAAACACAAGTAATTTTTTCATACTTTTAAGCCTAAGATGGGGAAATGGAGGAAAACCTGCTACAGGTAATCAAGCCTAAACTGATAACTATAAATGGGCAGTCAGCCTTATAATTTCATTTAACTTGGTTATTTGCTTCTCTTTTCTTTGCCAGGTGAGAAAAGTCTTCCTGCATGTTCTGGTAAAACCCAATCACCTCCTTAGACTCCCTACACCTCCAAGTTGCAGCATTCCCATCAGCTGTTCTTTAAAACAACTAATCCTTGACCTAATGTGAGATAATGGTAGTGGGAATCACCTTGCTGGAATTTCACTTTCTACAACTAGATAGTTGTCCACATTCAACTCAATGGTAACAGTCTAAAGCCTGTCTCCCACTACAGCATCTGAAGAGAAACTACACTTAGGCTGGACACCTTAGGACTTTCTAAAGAGTCTATCAGTCATTCCAATAGCTCTTAATCTTTTTCCACTATTAAATTAGAAATAAAGAACTATTTATATAGCAAACATTTTCTGGTCTTAGATTCCAGCCACTGCATCTTGTTACAGCTTGGTACAGATTCCAGATTCCTATAATATTGGACATAGCCTAGCAAATTAACTGCTTTTAGTCCTCTAAATCTCACTTCTGAAAACCTCTGAAAGGGAGGAATGGACTATCTGAAAGCTCACACTATGAAGCACAATTTTCCACACCTCAAATCATTACTATCCCCAGCATTTCCACACTCATTTTTAAAGACATGCCAACTTCAGGAATGGATTTACTATTCCAACAGCAGTACTTTCACAGATCAGCAAAGGGACAACAGTATCTCCGGTGCTTATACATCTAAATGCTGTACTAGTCCACTTAACTATTCTTACCATTTGAATGATATCTACTACTTTGCAGGATTACTGTTTTCTCATTTAAAATGAAGACAGGACTCTGAAAGTCCCCATAGGCTACAATGCCAAGATATTTCTTGAGTGAGTCACAGAGCATTTTCTGTTCCACGTTTTCTATCCATTACAGATATAAACTGAATGAGGAGCTTTTAGGTCTGATATATTTTTAAATATAAACTACTGGTGTAGAGAACAGAAGGAAAAAGGAAAAGTCTCTAATCCTGTCAGATACCCTTCTTGTCTAACCTGTGTGATGCCTTTGTTTGCAGTGGAATGGGTCCAAAATAAAAAGGAAGATCCTTGCTTTTCAATTTGGGATCAAGGGCTCTCAAAGGCACAACACTGTTGTTATTTGTTTCATCTATCAAAGCAAGGTCATTACTTACTTTGCTCATGGAAAGCCCCAAAAGTCTTTTTTGATACACTAGAAAATCCAATGGCCAATGAGACCTATGATTCTTCTGCACAATCTGCTTGAGGTTTTGTCACCCAACAGTCCCCTTCTCCTTGAGCTGCAAAAGCAGGTGCCTCCATCTGGATGATCCCTGAGGAGCTGACCCTATTCTCAATCCCTATCGCTTGGTGGAAAAAAAAAAAAAGTACAAAAGGTGTTAGACTTAGATCTCAAGATTGTACAAACACGTGTACAATCAGCTTCAGCTCAACTCCTTTGTGACCATTTGAGGACAGACCAAAAATTTGCTGTTGTCTCTAAAGTATAATGGGTAAATTCCAAAATCCATATTTGGCTACGGGAACTTCAGACATCCACCTTGCTTGACCTGATGGATGACTGAGAAACCAAGCATATTGCTTTTGTTCAAAGTTCCATGCAAGCCAACCCTTCATGGTTCCTCTTATCTAGGCCATGATATAGTCTTTTTTGTGAAAACATTATCAACTTTGTCATTGGTACAGTGCTCTGACTTTTCAGAAAAAAGTGATTGGTCCAGCTGTCTTATATCTTAAAAGATTTCTATTACTAAGAAAATAATAAAAGCATCCCAAAAAACAAAGATAAGATCTTCTTAATATAAAGTTGGGAAATATAACAGCTTCAGAGGATGCTTTTCTGAAGATCTCCAAAACTAGCCAAGATCTTCCGCTGTGCCTCCTATTTCCTGGAGAGGTGAGTAAGCAGAAGATGACAAATTCTTTTGCACCCTTCACTGATAGACAATTGACTTTTTGTCTCTGCTTAGCATCACGCTGATACTGTTCTTTCAGAAAGCACTCGCTTTCAGACCCAAATCTTTATCACTTGGGAGAATGCTCCTTGATTTATTTGTGAGATTTATGTGCACCCTGGAGATTTTTCCTTGTCCTCCCACCCAAGCATTGTTTGAAAGCTCACTGAACTCTTTTCCAACAGACATTTTTGGAATACAAGCATTTTTGATCACCCTATCCAAATAACACCAATTTAGACACAGTGTAACTGTGGTTGAATAGAAGATGCAAAGCAGCCGTAAGAGTTCAGCCACTGAGCAACTAGTGTCATTATTTCCTCTCCCCAACAGTACTTCTCCTAGGTCAAAGCAGCTGGAAACCCATACTGAAGGTTCTGTTGAGTCAAATCCAGAAGGGCACATCCTCTGGGATGGGCTTTAAGCCTCTCCTAAGAATAAACAGGGAATTTTCCCAATTGCTTTTGGATACTAAGTACACCAAGTGTGGCAGACCATTCATCACACATTTAAAAGTTTCCACACAAGCTTCCACTCAAGGAGTCCAATGACTTTCTCATGTGCTTTTATAAGCAGGCTCCTAAAGCAGCATCTTCATCCTCACTGCACACTAGTGATGGATTCTGCTAGCATCCTGTGGAACTAATTAATTCTCCTTTGAACTGACACAACCTTCTAGACAGTATGTGGGAGAACAAAGGATGGAAGAGATCTCATGGATCACCAAGACTGGTTCTGTTATCACAGTCACAAATCTAATCTCCATTAAAGAAAGAAAGATAGCATGCTTGCTAAAGAAATGACAGCTATGGGTCCCTGAACCAAGAAAAGCTTGATTTTAAAGAAAACTGGTTCCATATGAAAGTATCCTGATCATGACAAACTTAACTATTAGCAATTTCTAGTCCCAGTGACCATGCAAAAAGGTAATACACAGAGATCTAACCAGCTATGTATGATACTGATAGAAGCTCTACACCCCTCCCTCTAAAGGGTTCATTTCTCAGCTGAAATCCCCCTTGAGGCTGGAAGTCAAATATTATAGCTCTGGAATGTGAAATAACCCTCAATTCTGCCCAGCTTATCAAAAATCCCCATCCTCCTTCCTCTCTTCTCACATTTCCTTGGCCTCATTATGCCTTTAAAAGGGGAGCTTGCTACTAAAATCCCACTTGGGTTAATTTGGCTATGACAGCTTGACAGCTGGAGCAAGAAAAACAGAAGGATTCTCCCAAGCAGAAGACGACTCTGACTGTTCCAGTAATTTGATCAGCCCAGCTCTCCCTATGTAAAAATCCCATCAGGAACACAACTGAGAGGTATCCCAGAATACACACATGAGTTATTCAGGAGAGACAGAAAAAGAAATAGGAAAAGGAAAAAGAAGAAAAAGAAAGAAAAAAAGACAAAAGAAAAAGAGAAAAAGAAGGAAAAAAGAGAATAAGAAAAAGGAAAAAGGAAAAGGAAAAGCTCTGAATTTTCTCATGTACAGAAGGAAGTTGTAGATAGTTCTTTACTAGCAGGTCAGAATTAATTGGATTTCTACACCCACTGAGCTTCCTCAAGGTAGGCTTGGTCCCATATTCCAAGCCTGGAACATTTCATCAGCTTCCTAATACCACTTAAGATTTTCTAGGCAGGCACCAGAAGAGAAAGTACTCATTCAATACCAGTAGTCCATCACCACGCTTCCCTATTACAAGCTTGTCAGCCTGCCAGTACAGACAACTTCTAGAACTCCTGCTTGCTCTCTTCGCACAGAACACAAAGCAGCATATTCCTGCAGAAGCCCTATTCAACCTCCCTTTCTTCTCTACCAGCCTGCATCTTTGAGACAATGGATAAGAGGAGGCAGACCACTTCCTCCATTCATTTGCTCAGCCTGCTGAAGCATCAGATCTGTCTGATCTTGCAGCAGAAGCATTATCCTTTGTTCTGATCAGGTTGCACAAATATCTGTGCTTGTGTCAGTCCCCAGAGCAGAGATTTTTTTTCATGACCAATATGATTACAGCTCATGCAACACATTGTGTCCTACTAAAAAATGTTGCAGTTTGTTTTCCTGCAGATCCAGTTCTACAACCAGCCAAATACACCAAAATATTCATAGCCTCACCAAATGAGCCCAGACTCATGAGAAGCACATGAAGGGCCTTGAGCTGAAGGAGTTACAGGGCTACAAGATGATTACGACTCCCAAGACATCCCACTACTTCTCTGTAGGTCAGGCACTCCCCATGCTGATCAGCACCAGCTGCCTTTACAGGTCCCGCCAGCTTACTCCTTCCCACACAGACAAATTGGTCTGGCCCCAGCCACCGCCACCGCTGTCGTGACATACCTTTGCCCAGAACTCACACCTGGACTGCTTGCAAGCCATCTGCAACTGAAGAGACACAGGTTAGCCACTGCCAGGTTATATGAATATTCAAAGCAGTTTGGTAAGCATTTCAGTTTCCCACACTGACAGAAGAATAATAAATCACCACATCTACTGGTAGAGTCATGAGCTTTCAAAAGGTTACAAAGCATGGCTTTAATTTTCCCTTCCCCCTGTTCTACCATAATGCACACTAGTTATGAAAACAGTTGTTATCACACACCCTTCCTTTTCCTAGGGCAGAAAATCAAATTAACCAGAAAACACAGCCTATAGGTTCTTCAGAACTTCAGTCTGTCAGGTCAGAGGTTGAACTTTATGTAGTACCACCAAATTTCTTATATTTTTGCCTAACTGTAAGTATGTGTGTTGTGTCATCTCTGATACCAGGTAAAAAGCTTGAATCCCCATTTCTGGCTTCTAGCCAGGATTTAAATAGGAAAAAAATTTGCTAATCCATGGTTTGCAATGAAAAAACCACCTACCACAGGGCAAAAATCCTCCTGCCTTTAGCCAAATCTAATCTAATCTTTCTACACAGCTATAATATCATCCTGAGTGTTTTGCTCCTCAACTTTAGGTTCACATATGGAGCACAGGGAATTACTGATACAAACCTTTTGTACAAGGCCAGTCTGAAGAAAAATACATAAATGGGTCTGATTAACACTCCTGAGTTTGCAGTCAGAATCAATACAGTTCCATGAAGATACTGCCATTTTTAGTAACTACAATTCCCTCCAAAATGCAACGTCATTATATGATTTCTGTTTCACAAAGGCTTTGACTTTCCTTCTATTATCCGAGTCTTGCTTTAGCACATATTTTATATTAGAATGCGTTCCAGGAGGCATATGGCAATAGAACTAGGTCAACCATTAACCAAATAACAGGAAGCTGCTCTGCAGAGCACACCCTTCAAAGATTGCTTAATGAGCAAGCTCTTCAGAATGTGTCCTTCAGTAAGGTTGAAACTAACAGTTCCACGGGATTTTCTTTAAAGCCACAAGGTCACCCAAGTCAGGCAGCTTCTGGATATGACAGAACCTGAACAGCCATCCCGAAGTGTAAAGGCATCTAGGTCAGATATTAAGAGATGAAGAGCACTCCACAATCATGCATGGGTCATTGAACATCTGCAACCAGTTCCAATGATTTCTTCATATTATCAGCAAGCAGAACCCATCCCATCATTAATCTACTCCCACAAGAACACAGAAATTTGCCTATGTATAGATTGTGGGGAAGGATACCAACACAAGATAAAGAGCCTCCTTCCATGCTTTCTTTTCAGACAATGGCAAATTACTGCCCAGATGAGAGTCAACTCCAAACACTTGTAAGATTTGGAAAAAAAAGGATTGGCATTAAGGCTTCCAAATCAGTGCCTGACTAAATTCCTCTTGTCTTGTTTTCCCCTTGATCCTCTTGAGATACATACTGGATTTAACATGATCTGTCAAATCAGGCAGAAAAAAATTCCAACATCATTGTTGATACCTTAATTTGTGCCATCTCAATCTTATCAATTGCTTCCACTAAATATCACATTCTGTATTTTTAAGCAACCATAGACACCCAGGCTTGAAACATAAGTTGTTAGGATTCTGAGAAGCATTACGGGCCACGGAACAGAATCCATGAGTAATGTGGAGGTTAGAAAAAATTCTGGTTCATATTATACTGTTAACAAAGCAGTAGAAATGGCCTGATCAAATTGTTTCCAAACAAATAAAACAAGAACACTTGCCAGCACTCTACCTGAAAAGAATTTTGCATACAAGTCAGTGATATCCATCACACACTGCTGCAATAACATGGTAACTCAACAGCCATGTACCACAAAGTACTATCAACTCTTCCAACTCAAACCAGTCACCATCAAGCTATGTTACTACAGTCAAATCTTGACATTAAACATATATGGGTATTAATATTAGTTTTCCAATACCCTCAGGAAAGAGGATACAGCCTCTTACCTCTTTATCATAGTCTGTCTTTTGGACAGTATTTCTACAAAACAAAACATCCAGAGATCTTCAACGTATTACTTACTCAAACAAAACCAACATCAGAAAAATCCTCTCTACACCACTGCCAGTGACAGATTTATGTTTCTCCACCATTTCCAATAGGAAAATGTGCTGTGAACATATATTTATCAAGAGTTTCCCCAGTAGTTCACATCCATCCTTGTGACATCAAAAATAAAACAAACAAAAAAAGCAACCATGTCCAACAGACATTCTCCTACTAGTACCTGCGTAACTGAGAACTTCTCTGTAACCTCATGTTTACGAGATGGGAACTCAAGTCCATCTTTCTGGTGCTAGATTCTGCTGGTCTACCATATAATAATTCCAGTTCCCAATTATCAGACACAGGAAATGATGAAGCATCCATGATGACAGAGAAAACAGTCAGTGTGTGTGATCATATGTCCCTGCAGATTGCTTTGTATCTTAAGCGACAGCTCCTTGCTGAAACAGGCTAACTCAGTGGAAGACTGCCAAGCATGCTGTGGTGAGATTAACATCTTAGTAGTTATTTATAATAAACTATCTTCGGCAAGTAGCACCTTTTTCGGTATGAAAAAGTCAAGGACAATGTATTTTCTTTGCACTATGGAGATGTTCTATGAAAAAAGGTGCAGACAAAATCTAGAAGCTTTATTCATTTGCATATGAAGAAACATTTCTGATGAACATTCTCCAGTGTGTTCTAAAAACTATTCCAACACCACTAGAAAAACCACAAAATTACCAGCTACTAGAAAATAAAGCCTGTAAAGGAAATTACATGGACAGACACAACAGAGCAACCATACCTTAGAAAAAGTTTATTGAGTTGCCTGCATCCTTAATGCTTCTGATGCTCAAACAGCTACCACAACATGGAGTTGGTTATCTATGGAACCAAGAAGAAGTTCTGCCCTGAGAGACAGTGTTCAAGTTTCAGAAAACTCTTCAGTGCCATTTCTTTGCAAGTGCCCTATGCAGAAGTGCTAGACTCCCATAGCTTCAAGCAAAAAATCTCCTGAATGGGGCCAATGAGGCAAGGAGGACTGTGTAAGGACGAAGTTACTGCAGAACAGAGCAAACAGTCTTCACACACAAGCTACATTTTATATGCATCCCCTCCTCCCATCACCAAATTGCAACTGGGAAAACATACCTGTGGGTTGACTACTCCCAAACTCCCACTCCAGTTCTTAGGAACATATGAAGAAAGTCATACCTTTGCAGGGCTACCACAGAACAGCATTTCAGACAAGGATTCATTCAAGGGGGGCTGT
>NW_009259178.1:1023993-1038327 GCF_000687185.1 Egretta garzetta | reverse complement strand
TGACCAGGCAATAGAAACCATGAGAGCTCCGATTATGAAGTTCTGCTCTGCCATGCCCATCAGGAAGCAAGCTCTGGTATTCTAGAGCTTCCTAGGCTGCAGCTACAGGAAGGTATCTCCAAATGTTTCAGGGGGAAAAACCCAACAACAAAAAACCCCAAACCAGTTGACCAGCCTACGACTGAGCTGACAGAAGACATATCACTGGACTTTTAAGTCCATAGAATGCCTAGCAAGCTTATTTAGAAATTCTTTTTGTGCAGATTTAGACAGTCATGTAACAGTATTTGGCTCTTACAAAAAGGGTGTTACAGTAATTTGCCACTAGCTTTAACCAAATAGGAGAAAGAAATTTCCTGCTAAAAAGAAAGCAGAAACAATTACAAAAACTTTCTACAGTTTCTTAGTAATTACAGAGTCTCAAAGTCTACACAGTATCACTTGCATTATTTCATACCTTTCTGCATTTCACAGCTGCAGTACAATGTTCTCAAATGGTTACAGCTTTTGAACAAACTGCCTCTGCACTAAAGCCAAAAGGATCTACAATGAAACTTCATCTGAAGCTCAGGACTTTCACATGACTGAACTCTTCTCTTTCTCCAGATCTGCTTAGCCCTTCAGCCTCCCCTCAGCCCCTTTTATAATCCATCAGACAGGCTTTTGGAGTGCACTTCACTTCTTTTTTTTTTAAAAAACAAACAGGTTCAAAAAGAGAAATTAAACCCTGCTGGGCTGAAGTTTTCAGATGACAAAGCAGAAGGCAATCATTTAATACCAAGTATGAAAGCAGCACAAAAGGACAAGATGCAGAAGGGAAAAATCTATTTAGGCTTCCTGCACTGGCATGAAATGGCTGCTTTCCTTCTTACTGCCAGCTCCCATGCTTCATGTTGACATTACACATCCTGTACTGTAGATCCACCCCCATGCTGATGCTTGCCCAACAGAATTATCTCCTGCGTCACAGCAGTGGTAACAGAACTGCTGGCTCTGCAGATCTGAAAGCACCATTTCAATGCTTAATACATGCAGCAACTGGACACACTACCAGATATTCTGGGTTGGTTTGTGGCACTCTAAGCACTGTATTACTTGGCCTAACCTTCTGTTAACCAGATGGTCTGTTCTCCCCTTGGGACCAAACCATTAAACTTTATTTTATTAATTTCTACCAAAATGCAGGGGCAGTTTACAGCACTTGTGTCTGGTTTATCTCCAACAGGGTTGCTAAGATGAAAATGACCTAAAAATAACTGGAAATGCTGCCTCACACCAACAGAGAACAAGATCTTTTGGAATAAATATTTAAATGATCTGCCAGATGAACTACCATAGCAGTATGAGCCACATGGATAGCAACTTGTATTATGTACACATATGCAAAGGTACACACTCCTGTCATTGTAAAAGGACCTAGGTTGCATTTTCCCTGACCCAAAGCACTTCTGTCTTCAACAGGCAATTACCATATTAGTATCTATGCAAACCAATCCCTCAATCAAAAAAATAAAGAAGTGTGAAAAAGCATGGCTTCTGAAAACACCACAGTTAGTGATGGGACTCCAGAATTCATGAACGTCATCTACAGGCAAGCACACCAACATGAATGTTGTCACCAGAACACCCACAAACTCATCTGAAATCATACTTCAGGGGCATGCCAGCATTAATTGAAGTCAAAATTGAGTACTTACAACATACATGCTCCCCCTGTCAAAATACAAAGAGTGAGAATGAAAGAAAAGGAGCACATGAATGAAAGTGAAAGAATTATCTAATGCATAAGCTCCCCTTGGCTCTTTCAAATAAGCTACACCCATGCCCTCACATGCAACCACAAATGAACATCTCATGTATGTAGGTGGTAGTTGTTGAAAGCTAAGGGCATCTTCTATTCAAGATGTAATTTCCAAACGCCTCCCTGAAAACTCCACAAGAATTACTGCATGAAGCTAAGGATTTGATCTTCAAATGTTTACTCACAGGAGTAGCTGCAGTGAAGTTCAAAATCAGATCATAGCGACTATTCACACAAATAAGCTTTTACAGTATAAGGGCTTTAGCCCCCATCTTCTATTATCTGCCAAATGTATTACAGTAACAAGAAAATGCAATGGTAGCTGAGGTCTGACCTATTAAAAAGCATTTGTTAACGTTCCTAACAGTGGCAGTGAGGATTTATTAAATAAATAAAGCGTACATGCCTGCACACAAAACAAAATCCCAGGAATGTAAGAAGAATCCTGTAAAAGTTGCAGTTTTACTGCCTTCCAAAGAAAATAGGAAGCCAATCCACATAAAATCTAACCATAATAAATCATTAAAATCTGTTCTTCATGGCTACCACTACAGTGCAGTGCTTCCAAAGCAAGGCTGGATTCACTGCATGCACGCATTTGTCTGAGGCAGTCTTCTCAACCTAAAGCTCAAAATCTCTGCAGGCTAGGGTGTCAGATATGTTTAAATAGGACACCACTGCTATTATCCAACTTCCCATAATTGACTAACTTCTGATGTGGAAGAAGATCACAAACCATCTTCTTCATACCACTTGGGCAACTAAAACAGTCTTTTGGTCACCCACTACTAAAATTCTTACTCAGACACGAGTAACCCTCCAATCTGGGTATCAACAGATCAGCAGGCATTGCCATCAGCTCATAAGCAGGCTGCTTATTTCACCTGCAAAGAGGATTAGATGTCTTCAGCACATCAAGGAAACAAGCATGAGAACAGACTGCATGGCATTTTAGCTCCATCTACCTTTAAAATTTCCCCAAAGAGCAGGATTTTTTTTATGCCCCATTTAAGTTACTACCTCATCATCATATGACTGGCCTCCACTGCCATGACATACAAAACTTCAGTATATGGTGACAGGCCCCCCAGAAAGTCATTCCACAACCTGAAACATCATCTACCCTTCAAACACACTAAAAATAGATTGCTCACCCCCCTGAGGTCTCAGCAGCCCATCTGATATTACAGTACAGTATTAACAAACCTATGTAGACATGAATTCTTAAAATAAATATCTTCAGAGATAAGACCAGAATACCAGCAAGCAAATTATATTCCTCTACACCACTGAAGTAATATGGGTGAACCTGTGGAAGCACTGAAGAATCATGGAGGGCAATGAGCGATTCATGTTCGTTTTGCAAGAGCACACCACATACAACCTTTGGTCAACATGTCTGTCATCCTGCCAAGCAACTTCTGATTCAAGACTTGGTCTGAAAGACATTTTCTGAGTGTGACCTCAGCAGTTTTTATGTGGTTCCTTGGGAGAACAACACACTGAAAAACTTGTATTCCTCCGCTGCTCTGCAGTGGAAGAAGAGCAGCACATTTGTAGAGGGTGTGGAATGGAAAATTCATTGTAGTATGTTATCAACTCTGTAATCTGATCATTTAAAAATAATTCAGGTTTACTCGTTTATTCATGCAGCTGGGAGACCCAAATATATTGACTCATTCTTTCAGCAGCTCCAGTGAGTAATACAGTTATGCCCTTGGAGCCAGGGATTTCAGGAGGTCTCAGACATGCACGGATAACCTGGCAAGAGAAATCTGCATGCTCTTGAGAAACAAGAGCTTCTTCTCAACCTACCAGGGTGGAAACACACCAGGAGCCAGCACCACCGAAGAGTTAAATACATGACTCCTGCAAGCCCCAAACTGAAAGCCATCATATATCCTGATTCACAACATGGCCTTCAGTCATATTTACCTCCAGAAGGCCTGATAAAGCCCTCCTCTCCCCAGGTCCTGGTGCTATCACACACTGGACTGTTTTACACCATACGCTTGATCACAGACAAGAGAACTTGACCTCTATACGACCTGACATAGCTGAAAGCTGATATGCTTTCTCCCCACTGCCCTCCCCCAACAAAGATAAAAGGTCATTTAGACCAAAAGGAACCAGTCCACACTGACTTCAAGTTACATGAATTCAACTTTTGGGATGCACTCCTGGCTGGAAACCCAAATCCTCTCTCACAGAGCTGCAAGCCACAGCCATTTGAGAGGGCAGGAACAATTCAGCAGTCAAGAAACTAATTAACCAGGCTGAGTGTTGTCTGTCTGCTCTCAAATTTTCCATCAGCCATTTGTTAACATTTTTATACTTGTCAAGTTATTTAGCTGAGCACGATAGAAGCACAGTTTCAGAGCCCAGTGGAGGAGGTCCTATATCCTGCAGCCACCCTGAAGTAGACAAGGAAGGCAAAAACTGAAATGCAAGATCAGAGCTTCCCATCAAATAAGGAGAGAAATCATTCCACATTTGTTCATATGGACATTTATTTATTTTTCTAACAGTACCACCTGTCACACAACACAGAAGAAAACAGGATGACTCCTTATGGCCGTTGCCTTCCAGCTGCTTTACCAACTAAACAAAGTAGATACTGTGTATATAGTCTGTCTCTTCTTCCATACTCACCTCAAGCGCCGATACACCTGAGAACAAATGATCAGTCAGAATGACAGCAGTGACACAGAAACAACGTGGCAGGTAACTCTAGTTCCCATCTCCCAAGTGTTTGCAAACAGCAGAGCAGGTCTGCTCCAGTCTCACACACCAGAACCACTGCAAAAGAAGATTTTTCTTTTTTTATCTACCTACTGGTTTGTTTCAACATACACGGCAGTAGAATCCAGCACCAAGGTCTTAATTTCCAATATCCCTGTTAAATCCTAACTATGCCCATTTTACTCGGTAAAGGGATGGTTGATTGAAGTAACTAAAAAATTTAAGAGCAAGATTTCAAGGGCTGGACACTAATTCTTTGGTCAAGAGAGGCCTAAAACCCCATTATAAAGAGCAAGGTGCCCACAAAATCTAGCTGAGTCTGACTGGAACTGAAGAATCCAAGTCTGCATTAAAATGAATAAATATTGAGGGGCCTCTCTAAGTTCTCTCCAGAAGCAGTTTGCTCAACCAGAGATGAACACTCATGCCTGATTCACTGCATCCACCTCAAGACCAGCACTCCTCCAACTGTCTCACCAGTTTAGCCCAGACTGGAATGTCCACTCTGTTTAAAAAAAGAAAAAAAAGAAAAGGGAAAGGAAAGGAGTTGTTAAATAACCAACAACAACATAAGCCACCTTCACCAATCCCTCTAGAACTTCTGACCTAGGAACTATCTGAGCTGTCAATTTAATATCAACAAAAGGGAGGCAGAAAGGAAAAAAAAATGCTTTTCAGCATCATCAGACAGCTGAATTCTGGCATTCAGACCACAGCAAGGCCTTTATTAATAATCCCTTTCCCAGCTAGACACTAAATTAAAGTCTTCATCAAGTCAAAGTCATTAGAAGGTAAAGGCACCACCCTGCATGTCACACTCATGCTGGACTGAAATCTTCCAACACATGTAGTCTTCCCCTAGATACCCTGTTTATTTGACAAATAAGGAGAAAACTCAAAATATGGGCTGCTGGAGCACAGGTTCTTTGTGTCACATTCCCCCATTCTGCTCTTTTCTTTGCCAGCAGTGAGAGGTCTAGGGACCATGTGTGGGAGGAATGTGTTTGCCTGGGCCCTGTGATAAGTAGCTATTGTATTTTGGGTCCATTTGCATGACAACAGTCCAATCCAGTATGACCCATCTTCTTCCCAAAAGGAATATCCTGTGATGCCTTCTTTCCACCAACTCTGATACCACCCTGAAGCAGCACTATTTGAACCTTAAGAGCTGCAAGCGGGAAGGAAGGGTTTACTCATTCGGGCAGTGCAAAGAAGCCCCTATTGTCCTACGAGGCCACGGAAACAGTGACCACATGTACATCAGAAGATTCCATTTTTAGCATCTTTCAAAACAAAGTCTTCTCTTTCACATTATCACGAGCACACTGAATCCTCAGTCTTCCTATATCATTCTCTGCAATGTCTGCTTTGTTTTGTCTTGAAAAATCATTCTCCTGCCTCTCTACCCCACGCAATTGCTCTATTAGCAGCAAGTTTCCACTACACATAATTATGGCATGCCTTAGCCTACTTTTCTGTTTGCTGAATAGCTCTGCCTATTTTCTACTTGTGCTGATGCTACCATTTACTTTTCCTGACACTCTAATCCTTGTATCCTTTGAAGGCCTGACTTCCTCCACCACGACAGCAGCTGGGGTTCTCAGGCCCCTTTCCAGGGCTTTTTAATAGCAACAGTAATGCCATTGCTGAACATCCCACTTCTTAATCTTCAGGTCAGCACAGAGCCTGTACCTGTAACAAGTGCTGCAAATAAACTGTCCAGTGCTGCTGACCACCCATTATCTAAATGACTAGCAAATTACTAATTGCGTACTCCTGGCATTGAAAGGAGAAGGAGAAAGACAGGCACACAATGCAAGCACCTAGCTTCTCTCAAAGGCATGAAGTAACTCTCCTATTTTCTGCATTATCCCAACTAGATTGTTTTATCTTCCACCATGAAGTAACAAGTGACACACTTCAACAATTAAATTCTTAATTGAACCAGTTTAAAACTAACAGGAGTAGTCCAGTGAGTCAAGTGTTTTCTCAGAATTATTTGTCCTCAGCACACTGGCCTTGCAATGATTGCTACCCTGATAAGCTCTCAGTAAGTCCTTCCTAATCACTCATGACATTGATGCTGTGCCTACAGCTCTTTATGCTGACATTATTAAACATGTATTCTTAAAGAGACTGTATTTGACTCCACTCAAGAACAATGACTGCACAACCTGAGAGGTCTCGTTTCCATCTTCTTTAAATTACCAAATAAATGTAAACTGATATGTTTTTCTTGAGGGGATTTTACCATCTTCTACCCCAAAACCTGCTGTTAGCCCAAGCCAAAAACCTACTGTACTACCCCCTAGACAGCAGCCATGGAGATCCATAATTATATCTCAAAGACTAGCCAAAAATGAAGAGGCTTTTAGGTCAAGGCATAGCACTCACTGTTGCTAGGTCTGGGACTGATGGTCTCAAAAATCACTGCAAAGCAGTCACAACCAATGGTGAGGGAAGGCTCTTTTTCAAACACTGTTTAAAGAGAAGTTCCTTCAAGTAATGATTAGGCAAGGACATTTTGAGTTACCACAGTAACACATACTGCCTCAAGCTGAACACAGCAACTGTACCAAGATCTTCAACTCCTGAAGAGATGAAGAGAACACAGAAAAAATTGCAATTGTACATAAGACTGTCTGTTTCAAATATGAGACAACAAAAATAAAGGCTCCTTCTTCCCCATCTCAGACACTGTCTTCCAAACCCCTTCAGAGTTGTGTTTGTGCTGCAACATCTAGCACAGCTTCATAAAACTTGAGAGATGAGGGGCAGACTTTAGATCTTTGGTATTGTTTTTAAAGTTAAAAGAACAAAATGGAACAAAACCCAAAACAATATCATGTGTCTTTTTATTTACCTGTGTGTTCAACTTCCCAAATGCAAGCTTAAAGCAGAAGAATACTTCCAAAACTCAGGACACAAATGAAGACTGCATTCTATTAAATCTAGTCCCCTCCTTTGGAAACTTCTACTAAAGCCTTTTCAATACAACCAACAAGATAATTATCATAAGTTGGGCTATCTCCCTTCCTGCCCCCTTTTCTTCTTTCAGCACTGGCATACAAACCATGCTATTTTAACTTCTTTCCTGTTCTCCCAGTTCTTCTGGAACATTTTATTTTCAACAGTCAACTCATTTGGAGAAGTGCCATGCTGAAGTTCAACCGTTTACAATGTTAACTGTGTCTCTGCCAGCAGCTGAAGACTTGCATCACACCACCTTCTCCAGCACCTCTTGATTAAATAATTTGAGTTCCTCTCTCTCAGAGGTTAGCAGATGTTTAAGCAGCCTTCATTCTCATCATACTCAGTTTTTCCCTTCAAAATTGTTCTCACTCTCTGAAGAGTAAGGTGGCGTTTCTCATCCTCTCCTCAATTAACAATTCACAGACCTCCTGCTCACCTCCTATGGGCCCATATTATATTTTAACACTACCTGATATATTTCCATTAAGTAAACCCTTTCAGACAGGTTGCTTGATTATTTAGTACTCTAGAAGGAAGCAACTGTTTGAAAAGCAAGCAAGCAAGCATTTAGACTGATGGAAGTTCCACATTTTTACTGAAGCCAGCAATTAGAACTTCATACTTAAGCACATCTTGATCAAGTATGCAAGTTAAGCAAATCATACAGTTCTGGCACTAGCAGCAGACCATTTTCATCTGGAACAAGTTCACAAAATACATTATTTAATTTTAAAATAGAGAAATATCTGTGAAGAAAGCATTTACATTATTTTTTCTACTACAATGGCTTGGAAATATAACAAAGGATAAGGAAACAAAATAACATGAAAAGACACAAAGACATATTGGCCTTCGTAGACCTTTCCTGATCTGTCAAAACAGGATCTCCTTCCTCTACCACTATGCTTCTTCAAATTACTCTTTTCAGTATTACACTGGGGGGTTTTGGATACTACAGGTTTTATCCCTAAGTTTGCTCAGTGATAGCTTCATAACAGGGCAATGTTAGTTAATGAATACTACACAGCTATTCACCAGTTTCATACTTTCAAGTCCTTTTGCCACAGTTTCTTACTACAAAGCAGTGTTCTGCTCAATTTAAGAAATTATCCACAACACCATGCAGAGAAAGTGTTACAGTGAACTGGAGCAATCTCAGTTTATATTGTAACTCTACACACGTTTTTTGGAATAATAGGAAAACTCAATAGGAAAAACTCATTTATACTTGTTTCTGGGAGTTTGAAATTTCAAGAGACATCTTTGGGCTTTTCTGAAGTGACCTTCCTCAAACTGTAAGCTGTACTATTATAAGACTTTAGTTCTTCCCATTTCCTTTTTAAGGCTAAAATTAAACTTGTCCATTCCTTGGCGCCCAGAGTAACATCTGCCAGATGTCCAGACATCTATGTTGAACACAGTTCTTCTCCAATACTTATCTACTTATCAGCTCTTTTCAGTCACTCGTGTCTTCATAAAAGTCTATCCTCCTTTAAGTCAAAGTTCACGACACTAAAGAATTTGTTATAAACTTCACTGAATTGAAATTATCTTTTTTTTTCCCCACTTCTACTTGTAGTTGTTCTACTTTCCTTTTCCAGCATCCAATTATGTACTCATATTCTTCACAGTCTGAGCATACACAACATATTTTTAGTACTGTAACAAAATAATTTTTTAAAATTATGGAAGGAAATTCTACACATGACGTTTTACATTTCTCAACAATGTAACCCACTATGAACCCAGTAAAAATGTGTAAGAAAATCAAATAATTGTTTAAATATTTTTAAAGCAGTGGTCCATCGGCTATGTCTAATGGGGTTGAGAAAAATTATCAAGAAAAGCAGGTTTACATACGAAGAATAAGCTACGAATGCAGTTTTCATTAGAGCTTGCCCCATGAAAAAGTTCAGGATGCCCACAAAAGCACTTGAAAGCCATCATCCAAGTGAAGAAATCTGTGCCTGATTACAAGAAACATCCTAGTCATCATCATTTCACGAATTAAAATCTCTAGAGCTCCTTTAAAACTCACTGGTTTGGGTTTGGGGTTTTTTTTAGATTTGCTTTGGTTTGTTTATAAAAATAAAGTAAGTCCCTCAGCTAGTACTGTAACAGCAAGGAGAACTTCAGTCTGTCTGGGTAGAACTACAGCAAGAAACATCATTCTCTAAAGGGATTTCAGTCTCATAGTGAAGAAACCCCCCATAGAAGTAACACCACTCTCACTCCAACTCCAACTATTGCAATGACATTTGGTTTTCCAGGGCTTCTGTCTCCACAGGAGAGGTGTAAGAGGCACTCCCATAAAGATCCTCAGCTTAAATCCCAAACTTGTTCTTGGATTGCACATGCCACATTCAAGACCAATGTATCTGCAGGGCACACTGTAGTGCAAGCACTAAGTTGACCTCTTAAGAAGTAAGAGGAGATTCACAATTCTGAACTATGAAACACAAGCAGGTATCTAAGAAGACTGCATACAGTCTTCTTATATGGGGGACGGATATTTAGGAAGCAAAGGTCAGTGGGTACTTTGACAGTTTCTTCAGTGGTTGCTGATGTAGACCTGTGCAGAGATTGCAAAGTGCATCAAAGAACATCACCTGGGGGTGGGGTGGGGTGTGGAGTTAACCTCCCTCTTTATCAAAATCTAAGATTAAACATACCTGAAATGGTACATTCCATGGCTCATTTCTGAAAGATGGAGACAACCACAGTATCTCAGTAATCTGGGTGACATATCAGCAACCAGAACTTAAGAATGCACAGCTGACAATGCAATATCCTTCCCAAGTATATGAGATTATATACCAAACCGTTTCTTCCATAGCAAAAATAAAACAAGGGCATTGATTTTAACCTTGCAGCAGCAAGTCCATTGCTAGTCATTGCAATCCTCAAATCTTTCTTTTCTTTTTGCAAATCTGGAAGCATGTTCCGATTCAGATTCACTGGTCCCCTATCCTGTCACCTACACTTCCCATATGTAACACATTCTTTCTTAAACTCTTCGGAGTAACCTATGTATGAACTTTGCTATGGAGCTGTGCCTTCAAGCTCAGCAGCACTGCACTCTGGTATCCCTCTCATGCATTTCAGCATGTAGCTTGAATTTTTTGAGGAACTGCATCTGCTATGCAACGGATGTGCAAATTTAGGTTGATGGGAAAAGAGCGAGACCTGGTTTGAGTCTGCTCAAAATTATTTCAGATTAAAAGGTGGGTTAAAAAAAAGCACACCAACTCCTGTTCGACTGCTATCCCACTTTAAAGATCTTAGGTTTCCATAATGACATTAAAATCATAACAAGAATGTTGCTGTAAGTTTTCAGAAAAAAATATTTTAAGACACCAAAAAGACAGCTGAGAAAACTGTTTTGATTTTTCCAAGAGAAATTATGTATGTTATGGTGCTTTGAGGAACCTACTAAAACCTTGCCAGCATCATTTTAATGCAACCTACTGAGTAGGGAGAAATATTCCATCTTAATTTAAAATACATCCATAAGAAGGAACGCTCTTGAAAATCAGATGTTAAAAATCCCCAAAATCAGGCATCACCATCATCACCTAGAAAAAAAATGACATTTCATGACGTTCTCTGGAAGAACCTGAGCAGCCTCAAGCTGCGTGCACTTACCTCCAAATGCTTTCAAAAATCTATAAATATATTCATATACACACTATTTCTTTGGCCAGCTGATCATCAACCTCCTAAATTCTGTGGTCTTTAGCCAAAGAAAAATATCTAGAAAGGTGACCGCATGAAAGCATAAGAGCAAAAAAGCCTGAGGATGTGTTTCTCTGTGTGAAGGAGAATCTGAGCAATTTCCTCCAATCCTCATTTCCTGATAGCATGAAGTCAGAGAGAAGACCCATCACAATGTTGTACATTGAAAAAACCGAAGAAACCTTAGGGGGAAAAATCATGATTAAGCCAGCTACTGCCAGCAAAGCTTCAAAACATGGAGAGGCATCCACGATGTTAGGAGCACTTCCCATCTCAGCTTTGTCTACTCTCTCTCTCCTCCATTTTCTGGTGGAGCTAGAGAACATGACATGGCTTACCTGACTCAGATCACAGCTCTCTGCCAAACTAGTCACTTCCTCTTAGACATGCAAGCAGCTTCATGAGACAAACAGACCCCCACAGACACACACACAAAAGCAGCAGCAGAAAGCACTCAAAACTTGAAGGTCTTTCTCCTTCCAAACACCAGAAAAACGAATGAAACTTTTCCTTTTTCTCCCCCAAAAGAGGGAGGTGAGGGGGGGAGAAATCCTATCAGATCACAACTACATGAAGCTCCAGGAGGATCTCTCTGTGTGGAGGTTACTCCAGAAGACATAAAGAGCCTGTGGACTGTGTGTGTGCATGTGTGCGAGAGCGAGGAGAAGCTTTGTGTTGTGGAGCCTGGACTGGAACCAAAGCAGACAGCTTGCAAATGGAGGACAGGGAGATAAAGAAAAGGAAAGAGGGGGAGAGATGGGGAGAAAGCTGCTCCGGGTGGTTGAGAAGGGGGCAGGGGAGAAAGCGCCTTCTCCCTCGCCTGGTTTAAAGGTAGGGACATCGGGGAACTGAGCAAGAAGAAGTGGGCTCCTTCCCCTTCCTTTCTTCCCTTCTCGCTCTCTTTCTCTCAAAGGAGAGCACAAGCGTGTGTAATGGCTCCTGCTCTCCAGCTGAACGCTGTCCTCCTCCAAGCAACCTCCTGCGGGCACCACCAGCCCCCCAGCCCCGACGCCGCCGGGGACCCCCGCATCCCAACTCCAGGAGAGCCGCGGTGGGGGCACCACCGCCGGGGTGAGGGACCAGCCTCACCAGCGGCGAGGAGGAGGGCAGCGAGAGGGGACGAGGAGAAAGAGGAGGAGAGGAAGAGGGGGAGAGAGAGAGAAAGAAAGAAAGAAAGAAAGAATGGAAGAAAGAGGTCACCCGATTGCCTGGGTCGTGCCAGCACGGAGCTTTTCTCTCCTCCGTGTCTCTCCCGTCTCTGATCCAAGTCCACACGCACAGCACCATCCAGACCTCGCGCACACACACACATATCCTCTCGGGCACCCCCCACCCCGAAAGCTCGGCTGATATCTCACTTATCTTCCCATATTTCCCCCCCCCCCTTAATGCAACAACAAAAAATTAATTAACCGCCTTCCTCCTCCTCCCACCACCACCACCACCACCACCAGCACCTCCTCCTCTTCTCCTCCTCCATGCAAGAGACTTCTCTCTCAAACAAAACACCCCGCTCTCGCTCCCCTCTTTTTTTTTTCCTTCCTTTCTTTCTTCCTCCTTCCTCCGTTGACCGAATGAATGGATTTCAGAGGAAGGTGGTGGAAAGAAAGACAGACGGGAAAGACCAAACAAAAAAAATATATATATGCACACACACGAGAGATGATCTCTCCAATGCCAAACCGGAGATGGGTTTTAATTGCAAGAACTTACAGGAGCGTCCCGGCACTGCTGCTCTTGCTGCTGCCTCCTCTCCTCTTCCTCTCTGCCTAGCTCTTCTTCTTGTTATTGTTGTGGAAGTTGTTTTGTGAGTCTCATGTGCTCCTTGCCAGGTCTCAGCAATGGAGGATCGCCATCTTTCCCCCCCCCCCCCCCCCCCCCCCTCTCTCTCTCTCTCTCTCCTTCACTGGTTTGCTCCAGCTGCAGATGACCTGAGATATCCGTCTCTCTCTCTCTCTCACTCACCCTCTGTGTCTCTCTCTGAATAATGAGCAACCAGAGGGAGAGAGAGAAAGAAGACAATCTCCTCTCCTACCACACAAAACGCAAGAGCACCAGGGGGTGCAAGAATCCTTTCTAACAACAACAACAACGTGTAGTGGAAGAAGAGGAAAAAGAGAAAGAACAGAGAAGAAAAGAGAGGAGGAAAAGGCAAGAAGAAAGAGAGGGAGGGAGGTGGAAGAGGAGGGGGGGAAGCAAGCAAACAAGAGAGAGATCCAGGAGGCAGACAGATGGAAGAGAAGATGGTAGTGATAGAGGAGGAGGTGTTGGAGATGAAGGAGATTAAGAGGAGGAAGGTGGTAACAAAAAGTTAAGGTTTGGGACACTGAATCACTCACAGGCCAGGGAGGAGGAGAAGAAGGGGAAAGATCTGAAGAGCTTCCCCTTCCAAGCTGTTGCCTTCACAAAGCTTCCTGTGCAGGAGTGCTCAGCAGCTCCTGCAGCGCTGGGGGAGCCGCTGGGATGGAGCGCTCTGCTAGGTCATAGCTCTCTTCCAGCCATGGCAAAAACCGGTTTCTGCATGCAGATCTGCCCCTGAGGTGATCCCTCAGACACATCCATCTACAGGCTAATCTTCCCTGAGCAGGGTAAAGAACATAAATGGAGCTGGAGGTTGGAAAGTATAAAACCAGATCTACCACGTGGTTGGTTTTTAATCCCCCTTCCAGCTCTCATTTGATGTGGAGAAAGGAGACTCGAATTGTCCATTTCTGGCACGTATTTTGAAGTCTACTCCCGGAAATAAAGACAGTCATCTCCAGGTTTTTTATTTCTCACAAGCAATTAGGAGAAAAGAGAGCTTGTACTACCGAGCACCAAAATCACTTCCTACACTGGTGAAACGTTTTTGGCTGCGAAATAAAATAAATAATTCTACTTAAAATAACTTCTATGCCTTCCAACACCTAGTTGTCTGGTCCTTTGTGACTGATTGTTTAAAACCGTGGAAACTAACGATCAAGGCTCACAAAGAAAGGTGTCTTTGTGATGAAGGCAAGCAAGCAAAGACAAAGCGGCTGTAGCCTGCATTTTTAGTCTCGTTTCTATTAAGCATTGTGCTGAGCTACTTCTTTTGCTCGACA
>NW_009259178.1:1022796-1023970 GCF_000687185.1 Egretta garzetta | reverse complement strand
ATAGAAGGGAGTAAGGCAAAATCAATTTGAGCACAAGGGCATGGCTGGTATTGGAACATCTCTGGGATTTCTCCAGCCCTCAAGCACTGCACAATTTGCATGGGTGGAAGAGAGACTAGAACCACAAAGCTCCGGTTCGGTTGAAGGGGGGAGATCCCTCCCCTGCTCCGGGGAAGTTTTGAAGTGGTGAAGCTGAGATGATCTTCTTAAAAAGAGTCCAGATTTTACTGGCTCTCTGGGAGAGGTCAGGCATGTTAGAACTTCATTGTCTGAACTCTCCCAGCTCAGCTGAAGACCAAATGCAGAAATGCTAACGGTAGCAGTAAAATAAAATCACAAAAATCGGTCACCCAGGTATTAGTCAAATATTAAACCCATGCACTCTCCGATCTTTCCATCCCCAGGACTGCCGGGAGTACAAAGCACACAGGCAGGGTCTCTCCCATTAAATCTTCTCTTTCTTTGAGCCGTGCAAGTTAATCACTAAACAGGAGAAAGATCTTCTCCCTCCTCCTCTCCCCTCTTTCCGCTCCCCCCTCCTCGCCCCAAACAAGTGCTGTGAGAAATAGGAGGAAGGATAATATCTGGGCAGAAGGAGCACTGTTGGATTTAGAGAATCCTTCTTAAGGAAAAGGGGAAAAAACATCAAAACTGGGGATTCCTACTAAGACTACTGGTTTCATGCAGACAAATGAAGCGGACACCTCCTAAGAAGCTGATAAAAGAACATTAAGGAAAAGGGAGGGACTGTCTTTACAGCTGCCAGAATGTGCATGTGTTCTGCCTGCAATTTTCTATAAATCATCCTCTTTGCAGGAAGAGAGCGCCTGGGCTTTGCAATCTTTGACGTACCATCAATGCCGAGGCAGATAATTTACCTCTTTGTCTCTCAGCATTACAACACCTCCTAAGAAGCTGATAAAAGAACATTAAGGAAAAGGGAGGGACTGTCTTTACAGCTGCCAGAATGTGCATGTGTTCTGCCTGCAATTTTCTATAAATCATCCTCTTTGCAGGAAGAGAGCGCCTGGGCTTTGCAATCTTTGACGTACCATCAATGCCGAGGCAGATAATTTACCTCTTTGTCTCTCAGCATTACATTTTAAATTTAAAAAAAAAAAAAAAAAAGGAAAATAGAGCAACTCCACAACCCCGAACCCCAAAACCCCTGACT
>NW_009259178.1:958424-1021378 GCF_000687185.1 Egretta garzetta | reverse complement strand
TTTAAAAAAAAAAAAAAAAAAAAGGAAAATAGAGCAACTCCACAACCCCGAACCCCAAAACACCTGACTTTTGACCAGCCACCCTCCAGGGAAACAACAATCCCATTTCAAAATGAAGACTCTTGGGAGGAGCGGGCATCAAATCTCAGGGGGAGGAGGGGAGGGGAGGGGAGGGAGAAAGAAAAGAAAGAAAGGAAAGAAAAAGACAGGAGGAAAAGAGAGAAAGGAAAGAAAGAGAGAGAGAAAGGGAGAAAGAAAGAAAGAAAGAAAGAAAGAAAGAGAGAAAGAAAGAGAGAAAGAAAGAGAGAGAGAAAGAAAGAAAGAAAGAAAGGAAGAAAAGGAAGGAAGGAAGAAAAGGAAGGAAGGAAGAAAAGGAAGGAAGGAAGAAAAGGAAGGAAGGAAGAAAAGGAAGGAAGGAAGAAAAGGAAGGAAGGAAGAAAAGGAAGGAAGGAAGAAAAGGAAGGAAGGAAGAAAAGGAAGGAAGGAAGAAAAGGAAGGAAGGAAGGAAGGAGGGAAGATACAAAAGAAAATAAAGGTAAAGAAAGGTTAAGAGGAGAGGAGAGGAGAGGAGAGGAGAGGAGAGGAGAGAAAAGAGAAGAGGAGGAGAGAAAAGAGAAGAGGAGAGAAGAGGAGAGAAGAGGAGAGAAGAGGAGAGAAGAGGAGAGAAGAGGAGAGAAGAGAAGAGAAGAGAAGAGAGGAGAGGAGAGGAGAGGAGAAGAGAAGAGAAGACAAAAAAGAAACTAAAAGAAACGAAGAGAAACGAAAAGAAAAAAGAGAAGAGAAGAGAAAAGAAAAGAAAAGAAAAGAAAAGAGAAAAGAAAAGAAAAGAAAAGAAAAGAGAAAAGAAGGGAAGGAAGGAGGAAGGAAAGGAGGGGAGAAAGGAAAGAAGAATAAAATAAAATGTATCTTCAAGGAGGTAGCCTGGAAAAGACTTTACACAGAGAAGGAGTGGAAAGGCAAAGGTTTTGATTAATTAAGAGAGCGGTCATGGACCCAAGGCTTTAATTTTTTAGGGTTGTCAGATGGAAGATCCAAAACTCAGCTACTAAATGGAGCGTTAGCATTTGTTTAACCTCGGTTAAATGAATACAAGGCAGCCTAAAGTTGGAAGGGCAATACTTAACAGCAAAAGATCATCAGTTGAAGGAGTCATTAGGACCACATAAATGGAAGAGGCCTGGCTCTGGGATAACCTTTATCTTGGCAAGAGAAAAAGCCTTTTTTTTTGTAAACTTGATGAGCAAGCTTAAACTTTAGATGAAGAGATGCCAAGATTTTATGGGCCTTGATCCTAAGCTTGGTTTCTTACATTTGTATTTCCTTAATGCATTTCTGCCTCTATCTTCCAATTTGTTTAAACAGCAATAACGAGCACCATCACAGAAAGTTCTGCCTGCCACCAAAGGCGTCTCAAAGCTCTTACCCAACTTTATCAGAATAGCATGAGGCTGACGGGGGGGGGGGAGGGGGAAGGCCGGTACGGAGTCCGCCGTGGGGCTTGGCTCCCCAGCTCCCCGCCCGGGGCGGGGCGGGGGCGAGGGGGAATTTCGGGTTCTGTCTGTCCTCACAGCAAGCGGTTGTGTCCCACCGCCGTGTTGGCTGAAGCCACGGGAAAGGGATGTTCTTGGTTTTAAGGAAAAGACTATTAACACCGCTCCCCATCCACCTGGGGTAGATGGATGATGTTCCACCGGGTGGCCGTGTGAATGAGGGCCTGAGGATGGGGAAAAAGTCGTTTTCCAGCTTCTCCGACTGGCTGCATCTTCCTGCACGCAGAAAATCTGATCAACCCCGGCCCGACCGCTTTGTCACCAGGCCAGGTTTTTGCTGGTCTCTGCTGATTCAGGTTTGCTTGGCCCTGCCTGACACCTGCACCTTCTCACCTTCTCCTGCAGCCATGGGGGCTGCACAGTGAGTCCCAGGGCAGCAAGGCCACAGGCAAAGGGGTGAGCAGAGCAAAGGATGCTCAAGATGGTGCTATGCTGCCTTCCCATTTTTTATTTTTATTTTTTCAGCCAAACCCATTGCACCATGGGCTCTAATTAGCTCCTCAGGATGGGAAACTCTGGTACATTTAGCATGGACAGTGAACACAGCCTTAGTGAGTGGGAGACATTAGGAAAGCAATGTGGAAAATAAAGACACTGAAAGCACACTTTATACATAATCAACAGTGAGGCAGTGCTGTTAGTGTTCCCTCACAGAACTGAAAGTGGCTTATTTTTTTTCTCCCCAGATTTGGAAGAGTTTCTTCCTTTTCCTGCAACAAGTTTGAGTGAACTTCCTATTTATTCTCCACTTCTTCATGGCTATTTTACTCTACCAGAGGCAAGGTTTCGCAGTCCTTATGCAAGAGGCAAGCATTGTATCAGCTCACTGGAGAACTGAATATCACTCTCTCTAGAATATTATGTTCTGCAACTATTGAGAGAATTTCACTTTCCTATCTAAGAAGATTAGAAATGTGCTGTTCTGACCTTTACCCTGGCAACTCACTTATTTCTTTAACCTCCAAGGGTTTCCTTATTGTGAAGGACTTTGAGGAGAAACTGGTTGGTTGGGAGCAGAGAAATCCTACTCCAATCCATGAAAGACAAGGGATATCTAATCAGCAGAATTTTCTTTTAGCAAATACTCTTATAGAGGACAGTGGATTCAAGAGGGTTTACGCGTAAATAATCCAAATCTAGGGTCTTAAGAACCCTTCAGAAAATTCTGCTATTAAAATCTAAAACTTTCAGCCTGCTGATATGATTTGGAATGTTTTATTTCTGGCAGAGCTCAGACTGAAATCTCCAAGAGCAAGCTCTTCACTATAAGATCACTTTGTTGTCTGCAAGGACACCTCAGAATGTAGTACACATGTTGCAGACCCACAGAAAGCTATCTTTTCATGTTGCTGGGAATGCTTAAGAGAAGTATACTGGTGAGGACCAGGTTGGGTATTGGAAGTAATTTCTTACCTGACAGATGTATAGGTTGTAACCCTCAGAAATACAGTTTTTGCTCCTGTGAGAAAACAGAATCTTCAGCAGTTGGGTAAACTCGTGGTTATATTTTATACCTGTCCTCAAGCTTTCTCAGAAACTCTACACTGTGACCAGGAGCCAAGAAGTCACTTCACCAATAGAACCAGTCCTGCTCCAAAACCTTTTCATTCAGGAGTGAGTCAAGAATAATGGGTATATGGTGTTGGAAGGAAGGCTATGTTAGACTTAGGGTGGATTTGGTGAGTACCACAGGTCATCACTTCTCCAACATAAGAACATGGCTAAAAATTGCGGGGATCAGAAGACCTGTGTTTAGAGGCCAGTCAAGCTCCCAGTAGAATGAATTAAAAAAATTCCTTCAGTGTTAAAATTAACTGAATTGGAACCTAACAAAGCACATCCTTAGTAACTGAAACATGAATCACAAATGGCCCTAGATCTTTAGTAAGTAATTCATCAGTCTATATCCTCTTTTCAATGATCAATTTGATTTAATAAAAGAACGAAATGCAGTCTAGTCGGAAGGGTGTTTTATCCATCACCAGAAGACAGGCAACAAACTGATTTGGGGGAAAACTGTAATTACCATGACAAGGGTTTGCTAAGCGACACAAGGCACATCCTGGCTTCACTTCTCACTGTTAAAAAACAGTGACCACGAAGCTTAATTAAATTCACTTTGCACTTTTGACATCTTTAGAAAAGCAAAATATTCTTTGCTAAAGTGCAAATTAAGTTTTATGAAATTCAGTCCTTCCAAAGATACAGCTGGATTTCATTTAACTTCTGCGTGGTTTTGAGGGAGTCAATGAGATTGAAACTGCAGTCACTTTACAACATCTGACCTCCTGGATCATGACAACGGTTTGCTGGTTAGTACGGGAACATTGTATCCCACCATTATACTCGCTACTAAGAAGACTTCAGGGGAGAAACAGTTTGATTCTGTCTTCAGAAGAGATTAGGTACTGAGAGATTTGTGAAATGGTTTTGAATTTATTGGTCAGATACAAATGGTCTCTAGCTATATTTACTGGTCATTTTTCAGTCCCCCCACCCTGCATATTTTACTAGATTTATGCAATTCAATACAAGCTATTCTTACTTGCATACCCTTGAAAAATGCATTTTCCCCTTTTTTTAAGATCTAAATGCAACACTTGCATCTCTTGATCTATCTCTCTAGCACTCCAGTATTTTTAAAAATTAAGCTCTCAAATGCCAGTCAAATAATTTTTATTCTGTATGTCCTATTCAACCTGTATAATATACAGCCTCTGATAGATTTGAGTTCCACTTCCTAGCCAGTATTTCTGATACCTAATTTTTCTAGACCCACCATAAAATTGAACAAGGCCATCTCTGGCTTTGTAAGGAAGTGCCTGGTACTGCTGAATAATCTGTCTGGTATATGCAGTTTGATGACATTTTTATTGATACATTACAAATTTAGCCCAAGTTTCATTTTTTGAAGCAACTCCAGTAGGTATTTTCATTTCCCGTGGAAGCATTTCAGGCATAGTTGATTTCCCATCTTGCATGTCTTTGAAGATATAAAAAGGAAACAATGCATTTTATCTCCTACTTTTGAACTGCTTCAGCTTACAGTTTATTTCCTAATGAAGTTGTTTCTCCTTCAGCTTTTGCTGAAGTCCCAGTTGTATGTATGGGTCAATTCCAGTTCATTTTCCCTGCGAGCATAGGGATGCACACTGCAGAAAGTTGAAAACTGTTGAAAGTGCATGCCAAAACTCTGTTCTGCTAATAATGTCATTTGTTTTGGGCATGCTTTTCCTATCTGTGAGCTTGTCACTGCTACTGCTAATCTGGAGAGGTTTCGACAAACGCCGTTGAAGACTTTTCTCATGATCTTAAGTTTGTGACCAACACAAAATTAAGGTCTTCCTCATCCATCTGCTGTCCATTTATCTCTGTTAAAAGATGGAATTTTTTCTACTCCCTTGTATTTATGGCACTTCTTTTTTTCTGTTCCACGTCTCCACATGATCAGCCAAATCCTCAACTGATGTAATTTGGCTAGCTTCATTGACTTCAATGGATATACTGCTAATTTAAACCTTCTGCCTGGCTCATTCTTGCATCTAATTGGGTTAATAATCTTTACCAATTACTTTCAGTAGTTCAGATATTTCTTTTTTTACTTGTAGGTGTTACATATTGAAACTACATGTTTTTCTCCATTGGTGTTTTCAGTATGATACGCTGATATCTCATAAAATGTTGTTGTTTTTTAAACTTATGTTTCTTTTCTGCTACTTGTTCTGATCTCTCTGGAATTTATCAGTTTCCTAATGCTCACCTTGACTTTCTACACTTTAAACTGTAGCATTTTGCTGACTTTCTCTCTGCACTAATTTATTTCAACATGCTGTATTTCAAAGGAGCCTTTCTTCTGTAATATCTCATCTATACTAGTGCTGTGCCATTTATGAAGAGGACATTGTTTCCAATTTTCATCTTTACAGCTAGCTGTTGTGTTCCCTAGAATTGAAGAGATGCTATTTGTAATGTGAATTTATATTTACAATGCCCATTAACTACTGATCTAGTCAGAGGTGGGCAGTCATATTGTCATGAAAGATAACCGCATATGTAAGAAGGGAGGTGTTATGGTGTAGATTTCAAAATATATTTCATAACCTATGGCGATTCTTATCTATCTTGAGATTGCCCATAATAAAGTTTCTACACCAACATGTGGAAATGGCTTGGTGTGTTTTGCTTCCTCTTTGGCAGCACCATTTCAGAAACAGAATTTTCAAGCTCTTTTATGGAAAACCAAGCTACACCTTGGCCATCAAGGTGACTGTATGGATCCCGTTAATAGGGAGAAAGTAGGACAAAAGAAAGAAACAAAGAAGAACACAAAAGGAAGTCCATGAATAGTACCAGTACACTTGGAAAAAATCCTCACCTATAATTACAAAAACATTTCAGCATCCCATTCTGTCTCCAGAAAGGTAACAATTATTTATACATATCAGTCTCTATGTAAATGCCACCTGTCCAATCAATATATTAATATTTGAATTAATTTCAAAAGAAGATGGCAGAAAAAAAGCCATCATTTCCTCAGTAATGAACTAATTTATCTGAAAATCTGACAACTGCAAGTGGGTGGTACTCTTTTCTGTGTAGTCTTACAAAAGATATTGCTGCAATCAAGCTGGTACTTACTATTCTAATAGTAAAACATGCCGAGCATCAAAACTTGACATGGAATGTAATGAGAAGTGATATGATTGAGCAGAGATTTAGCAGATATGTTAGTTATATTATGTTAGCATGATTTCTGCTCTCAGTCTTGAAAGCTTCACACACACACACACACCACACACATTCACACTCTTATTTGATGAGTGAGACAATTTCTTATGAAAAGTGTACCTTAAGGAAAGGCTTGGAAGGGAAAACAAAGGAAATATGTCCAATGTAGGGAGAATGCTCTGATTTTAAATATCCAAATAAAAGAGATTGTTATGACATATGTACAGTTCCTAGTTCAACAGGATGCAGTTCCACTTTACTGGTCCTTCTGGCAATGTACTGCAAATAATAGGGAGGAGTTCAGCCATGTCCAGTCCTTAAAAATAAGGGAGGGATAGTGGGGAAGCATAAAATTGCCAAAGAAAGGCAAGGTGCTGTTTAAAGGGGAAAGGGAAGTAGAAGGGGGAGGGGAAGGGGAAGTGAAGGGGAAGTGGAGGGGAAGTGGAGGTGGAGGTGGAGGTGGAGGTGGAGGTGGAAAGGGGAAGGATGAAGGAAAAAAGCAGGGAGAAAAAAGAGAAAAGAAAAAAGGAAGAGAAAAGAAAACAGGAAAAGAAAATAAAATGTAAAAGAAAGGAAAAGAAAAGAAAAATAAAAGAGAAAAGAGAAGAAAAGAAAAGGAAAAGAGAAAAGAAAAGGAAAGGAAAAGAAAAGGAAAGGAAAGGAAAGGAAAGGAAAGGAAAGGAAAGGAAAGGAAAGGAAAGGAAAGGAAAGGAAAGGAAAGGAAAGGAAAGGAAAGGAAAGGAAAGGAAAGGAAAGGAAAGGAAAGGAAAGGAAAGGAAAGGAAAGGAAAGGAAAGGAAAGGAAAGGAAAGGAAAGGAAAGGAAAGGAAAGGAAAGGAAAGGAAAGGAAAGGAAAGGAAAGGAAAGGAAAGGAAAGGAAAGGAAAGGAAAGGGAGAAGGAAAGAAGAAAAAAGAAAAAAGAAAAGAGAGAAATAAGAAAGAAAAAAGAAAAGAAAAAAAATACAGGTTCAAATTTGACATGATTTTAAGTAGTAACCAGAGAAGGGGATTTAGGAGAGCACTGAGATGTAGCTGGACTGTCAGGCTGATATTTGGCAGTAATATTTGGGACAGATTGAAGGGGACATGCAGGTATCAGGAAAACCAGCAGAACAGTGATTGTAGCAAAGGTACTCAAGCCAAAAGTTTGCAAAACAGCCACAAAGAAATTAATAGCTTCAGGGAAAACAGTAAGGATTCATGTTTGGGATACAAAAGTTGAAGGCAACAGCAAGTTTGCAGCTCTTCAGAAAGAAAAGTAGGTGGATTACATATGCAGGGGATATAATCAGATCTATGCTATGGCTGGTTAGAATCATTTCAGTTGAATTTGCACTGAGAATTGCTCCCTGACTCTAGACTGGATTATCATAGTTGTCGCTGCTTGCCTGTTCTGTTCTCAGGTGGTGATTTTTGCTGCAGGTGCTGTTGCCTACAGAAGCTTCTTGCTGATGCCCAGTTGTTCTCCAAGATCCAAATGTGCATGTTGTGTAATGTGTATCTAGTAATTGTGACTGCAAAGGAAATTCTCATAAATGTACCTCACATGCCAGCTGATGCAGGTACTTCTGAGTCTGCAGAGAGCCTGGAGCAGTAGCTCCAAGAAGTTTGAACCTTCTCATTCATCTCAAAATGTTCTTAAATTGTCATTCTTCACCTTCTAACTTAATCATCATCTTTAGAGCTGGCTCCACATTTGTAACTGTTTCTCTTTTGATCATTTCACAGAAGCCCTCTGAAGTTTTTATTCCCTAATTTCAAAGTGTTTCTTATGCCCTCCAGGTGAGGAAGTCCAGAACTGCAATGATATCTATTTTCCCTCTTGACAACTTTGAAGCTGCAGATGGGAATTGCAGTGCAAGAACCCATGGCATACTAGAAAAAACATTGGGACTCCAATAAATTAATTGGTTTGCCTACCGACTTAACTGTCCCTAGGATTAATGTACTGAATGATTAATTGCCTTCATAGCTAGTTAATCACAGATTTCAATATCTTCAGTGTAAAATCAAGCTGCCATGTAATTTCATGGCAACAAGAATCCTTTGGCATACCAACTTAGGTGTGGTTTTCTGGCAAGGAGGCATGGAGCTCTAAAGGTCTTTCTCACTCTTGACCTTACACTCCCTGGGTTAGAGAGCTGGTGTTAACCAGCTTTGTTCCATCAAACACTATCTAATTGCACTGACCAAATGTCAGTTCACAATGTTTTAGTATTCTACAAGTTTATTCAAACATCCATCCTCCTCTTCCTTTAAGTTAAACTATTGCTCTTCATCCCTTGGGCATGAGGATTGAAGAGCACAAGCAGAGGAAGCATGAGTCATAGGAGATGGAGAGTGCCATTCCTGTGAAATGTGCAGCTCTTGTCTCAGTGTTCACAAGCCAAGGACTCCAGTTTCCTAGCTAGCATGTCCATCTGTGAGAAGCTGTTTTCCTTGGTCTTCCCCATCAAGCAGGACTGAAAGCCATCTTTGGACTAACCAGCTCTGAGATAGCCACGGTTTAGCCTGATGGATAAGCCCAGCCAACCTTGTGTCTTTCCTCTCTCATAAGGATTTCTTTGCTCTGCTAAAGACTTATGTACACTGGGAAACTGACCAGCCACGCTATAGCACTATCATTATTTCAATATAACCAGTCCATTTCCTGTGTAGACAAGCCCTTAGACTAATCTTCTTGCCTGACCCACAGCCCCAGTTGCATAAACCTTGGAACATGTTTTGGAGTCTTATTCCACTCCTAAATTATGAAGCCTGCCAAATCTTTTCATTTTCTTCAAGGCTTCCTGCCATTTCAGCCTTGGAACCCATCTGATTCCAGATCTTTTGCCCATCAGCCAAGACTCTTCAGCCAAGCCACATACATCCTGCCACCAGGATGTTTTTGTTTTTGCCAAGCTCAAATCCTTCTCCATTCTTCTGTCCATGGATATCTAACCTTGTTCAAATGTGAACAAACTGAGCAATGGACAGCTTGAGGCCAGAATGCATGTTTGGAGTTGAACAGGTCTATTCCTTTTCCTCACTGCTAACTTTCACATAGATGGTGTAAAGGTCCCTGCTCCTGAGAGACTTGTGTGATATAAAAGCACCAAAACACTCCACTGTCTCTAATTTATGTGATGAAATCAAGAAATTCCATCATTCCTCTTCAATCCTTCTCATAGTTTAAGCACCAGACACTGATTTCATCAGCTTACCTCTGCGAAAATAGCAGGCAATGATGACATTCTTCCTTCTGCATTCTTTATTTCATGGTTTTCTACATCCCACTATTTTTGCTTTAGTTTATTTTACACATTACTTCATTAAATTATATGAAGAAAACACAAAAATACCTAACAGATTTGCAGTGATGCATATAGATGTGCCTCATGAAGATGCCTAAATGCAAGTACACATCACAGGATGGGTGGATTTTTTTTTTAATTGGCTTAGAGTAATTCTCAGTTTTAATTCGTCTCAGACAGTATCCCTAATTTTTTTTATTAGATTCCCAGCCAGAATAGCAAGAGCAAGCTTAATGGAGATTTTAGCACTGTAGACATGCATTATAAAAAGAAAATTGCAATAGACACCCAAGTTCCACTGTATAGCAGTAATTCTTATTCTTCTTCTTCTTGCTGTGTAAAATTCAACAGTATAAAAGAAACCTACAGCTCAAATGCTCTTGGGTGGTAAGTGTGGTAACTCCCGTAGCCTGCCAGCACAATGTTCCTTCACAGGAGAAAAAAAATTATTGTGACATCAAGATCACAGTCCAGGCTGTCCTCACAATTTCAACCTTATTTCTACCAAGTAATGCAAATCTATAGAATTGCCAGGGACTTCCACTGCATCCCCAATGTCTTCTAAAGCTCCACTGCTGCCTGCCACCAGGCTTAAGCCTGCCATCCAGGTCTTTCCTCTCTCATTTGCTTCCAGCCTTTGGGGAACACAACAATGAGTAGCCTTCACTCGTCCTTCATAAGCATCTGCTTTCAAAAAGGGCTGGTTAGCCCACAGCATAAGAGGGACCCACTTACTCTCCATTTGAAGACAAGTAAGGGATGTCTCCCTACTTCCAAGTCTTTCATCCTGCTCTGCAAACCATTCTTTGGCAGATCATTTTTCTCCACTGAGTACTCAAGATTTAAATCAGGGCTGGGAAGGGCCTTGAAAACCAAAGAACTGACCTGGAACAAACTGTTGGAACCAAACGCTATAAAGATGAGGAACTGCGTGTCTAGAGGTCATTCTAACCTTTTCCTATCTCAAAAAAGTGTATATGAAAGATAAAAAAAGCTTTAAAACTCTTAGACCTGAATATTGTTAATTACTTTTTTTTTGTTTATTAAGACATACTCTTGCAGGTGAGGACAGAAATCCAGTTAACCCCAGTTTCCCCACCATTGGCAGAATGACTCTTTTCTCTGTGGTCTTGGGAACATAAATCATTCTCCACTCTCTCCTTTCCTCAGAAATGACACAATGGCTTTCAACTGATATTCATGAGAACAATGGGTGTATTGGGTCACTTCAGCTATGCAATGAAACCCAATTAAACCTATTCTAAAGGCTTAAAAAACACACCACAGAAGGCCACCAATGAATTTTGGCACTTCCTATTTTAGGTTTCCTTTCATAAATGGGTATGTTATGTTTCATAAGCATTAAATAAAGCTGGCTGGAAAATACTTTTGATTTCATGAGAGCTTCGATATTTTGAAATTGTTTTTTGGTTTTATTCAAAGGAGGAAGTAAAAAATTCTTATGAATATTTCAACACATTTCATTCTAATAATTCATTTTCTGATTAAAAATAACCAAAATAATAACATAGCATTTTGGTAAAACTGTATTTTCCAAAGAAAACTGTTAATTCAAAATTCATTTAAACAATTTATCTATGCATCTTGTATGCATATGTCTAGCAGTAAGTGATAAACTAATTCCAGTTGATCCACTTTTAAAAATAATTCATTAGCCACATGTACATGGAATCCAAATGATTTGCTGATAGCCACATAGGTTTTAAAAAAAATGGCCTTCTCCAACAGAGGTTTGAACAGAAGAATAGTTGTACTGACATATGTTCATTTTTTATAACATACTTGTGAATATAAAGGTGGCAATTTGAAGAGCTGTAAAACATGGATTGAATATTTTCACACTACTTTTATCACAACACTTTAGAAGTTATTAACATCCCAGTTTATTAAACAGATTCATTCCCTAGTGTATGAATTTGGGAAAATTATAACCACAGTAATTGAGATTTACAGAACAATTTAAGTGGAATTTGCATTTCATTGATCATGACAAATTTGGTAGAATTATTTGTATTACAGTTATGTAAACAGCTTCAGTATAAAATTGAAGTAAGCATCTTAAAAAATTGGGTAGGCATGGCAGATACTGAAGACTAATACTCAAAGTTTTTCATGCAAGCATTGCCAAAACGAGGTTGCTTACCAGTATATTCAAAATAATAAGAGAAGAGGAGTAAGGAAAGTGAACAAGCCAAGGTTTGAATGACCACAGTTAAGTAGAGTTGTTATAAGGGTGAAACACCACCAAAGCTAACTGAACCTTTCAATACCAGTGTTGCCTGAGGAAACATGCTGTTAGCAGGAAAAGGGTGTCTGTACTCCATTTAAGGCATAGACGGATTTGGCTGCGTAAATGAATAAAGAAGAAAAGGAGTAATCACTAATTATTCTACCTCCGGCAGCTGTAAGCACTTCTACATGCAGCGAGGAGTGGCACAAACCACCCTTGACCTGTGTACTGGCAGTGCAGTTGCGTTGCTTTCTGTACAAGTTTGGAAAGCATCAGTGTCTGTTGCTACCTCTGACACCTGAGCAGTCCTGATGAATCCCACGCACATGAGCACCTACAAGTCCTGTCCTTTAGCAATTTGTTGGACTGGGTGCAGGTTGCTTGCTGGATACTGGATTGCCCCATATAGGAAACAATTAATGGGAAAATGAATCCTAGTCAAATTTGATCAATGTGGAAGCCAGGAGAGCAATGTTTCACAAATAAAAAAGTGTCCTCACTGGTGCTCCCTGTCCTCCTTTCACTCAGCATTTTTCAGCCCTGTCACTTTGTCACTCATGTTTGGTTACAGAAGTGAAGTCAGTGTAACAACAGAAACTGTGGCTTGCAGGGGACATATCTGCTGGGTTGTGCATGTGCTCCATGTTACTGAAGGCAAAGTAAGATTTTTCTTGAAGATCAAAGGCTTCCTGTAGTGAGATCTGTATCTAAAAAGACTTCGTACACATCATGAGCCTGCACCTTTCTGATTCATTCCTGTCTTAGGGAACTGCTCACTCACTACCATCTAAACAATGTATGTCATGAATCATTTATTTATTCCACTCAAATGAATGGAAAGCTTTCCATCAACCACAATGGGGTTTGACTCAAACCTTGAGGGCCTGATGCATCTACTCTTTCTTACACTGAGTGGTGCTTCACTTTAGATGTAGTCACACTGTCCTTGCTAGCAGCCCTTGCCACCTCTTCCTCAGCTCAGTCACTGGCTTGTTTCTCTTTCAGCCACAAGGGCTGGAAGCACAGCCTGCTTCAGGAGCGGAGTGGGGAGGGAGGAGCGTCCTTGCTGGTTTTCGGTATGGTCCCCTTTGGCCTTAACTTTACAAGCAGGGGCAGGATGCTTCCCTTCTCTCCTCCTCCATGACCCTGTTCCTTGTCTCACCTACCACGCCAGGCCATCAACTTCTACAGCACACAAAGCAGCGGGATGAGCAGAGTGTATGGGCTGCCTGTTGCACTCACTTGTTAGGATTTTGTGTGCATTTTCAGATGGTTCTTTCCAAAAGACTAGCTCCTTCCTGCCACACCTCTAGAACAATTGAGAAAAAATGTGTTTCCTTGTAGGACCACTTGCACTTTGCCCTTTTATAGAAGAATCCATCAATCCCTCAGTTCAGAAAGCATTTTATTCTAAGGAACAATGTCCCATGGGGTCCCAATCAGCTTTTCCTCTGTTTTCCAAGGTAACAAGTGCCCTTCATTCCTGTAGCAGAGTGGATCCCCACACTGCAAAGGCAACACTTGCTGAACAGAACAGAGCATCTTGTCAGGGCTTGAGCCCATGCTAAGAAATGGCCTTATAAGGACAATTGCAAACTGCACCACTGTTTAAAAAGGAAATTGAATTTCTTTGAAACTGCTTTGCCTTGTGCAAGTTTATAGCCACAAGCATATGTACATGTGAAGGCTATATGCATGCAAACATGTATAACTGTCTAAGCAGTAGACCTGCTAGCCCAAACAACCTGTTGAAAGAGGATAAGAGAACAGGCGTGCAACAGACTTCAGTTGCCTTGCTTAATGCCCTACTGGAAATATTCAGAGACCCAAATGATGCACATGCTATATGAACCCCAAGCAGAAAAGAACAGAAAGCTCTTCAACCAGTCAAAGTAAGTTGATTTTGGCTGGGCTACCAAAGAACATTTGATAAAGTCAAAGTTTTGGCAAGCTCCAGGCTCCTCAATCCAAGCTCAATATAGTGTGGATTGTTCTACAGAAATGAAGGGATTGCCTGTTCTATTTTGGCCAAATAGTTCGCAGGGCTGAGTATTAGTAACACTTGGGTTTAAGAGTGACTGTCATCCTCACGGTGTTAACTCCCCCAGAGGCCTTCAGATTCCTGTGTGTTTAGATCTTCCGCTACACAGTGAGTAGTCTGATCCCATGTGGGGTTTGCTTCTGTTGTTTAGATGTGTGTTTTATCTCATTCCCAATTAAATCTATTTTGCTAGGGGGTCAGGAGAGGTGGTGGTGTTCAAGTTTCCTGAGGTGAATATAACCGGTCCGGCCAGAGCTGAAAATGTGGGCTATGTTCAAGTAAAGGTGAATGACTTGACAAGGTGCTATACCACATACAAAGACTTCAGATTTAAGGCTCTATTCCGGGGTGCAGCAGGTCAGATATTTTTTGTTGGATTTACTGTCCTGTAAGCCAGCTGTTCAAAGTGTGAGGCTGGAGTAAATTGACTGGAAGCCCCTTCTAGCCTATCATGCATGATGCTAAGTATAAAAACGCATGCAAGTACACAAACTAGTTCTTACAGCATGTAGTAACTTATTCAGGTTTGTAGAAGCTTATCTTCAGGGTTTTTTCAGAATCTGGAAGACTGTACCAGTGAAGGATGTCTGTGTAGCTGTTCTGGTCTCATATTCCTTCCTCAAGAATCTGCTATTGGTCATCAGAGACAGGATCAATCTGGCCTAATATGACAAATCTTGCGTACCCTAGGTAATTGCATATTTTCTTTTTTTTTTTTTTTTTCTTGACAATTCTGATGAATGGTCAAGCAAGGTGGAGCCTTGATCTTGCCTGGTGCTGTTAAAATAAATAATATTAGTAAAGGGAGCAGATTAAATTCCAGAGTCTTGGCACTACAACATCTCTTTGCATGATTTTCTGTGTTAGGATCACAAACGAGATACAAAACTGATCTATACATTAAGCTAAGCCAAAGCAGGCCTCAACTTTTCCACAGAAGTTACACAGGATCTCTGATTCCTTGCTATTTATTTATTTAATCAGGAGCACTTATGTTTTGGATTAAACTCCTTGTTCTTAAACTCTTAAAATTGAAGAACCTGTCCTTTTGTACCTCTAGGTAAGGCTGAGATATAGGTTAGCAAGAGGAGCCTTATGTTTTTATTTTACCAGGGAGCTAACAAGCCGGGCATCCTTTCAGCGGAGGAGTCCAAGGCATCCTTGTGATGGAAACACGAGCCACCTATGTTTGTTGTGGGCACACAGCCAGTGCTGTGGGGAACAAGGGTGCGCAAATCTGCATTTATGTTCCCACATCCTTGGCCAGTACGTAGCAGTGTGGTGACAGTGGCTTCAGTGGAGCTGGGTTAATTGCAGTGGTTAATGGAGTGCCCGTTCCACTGCAGGAATCCAGGCGCATGCAGGCAGTTGTGCCAGCAACATCTGATAATTTGTAATTCCAGAAACTTCTGTGCAATGAAGGTTGCATTTGCATGCCTTCCCTATTGATTAGGCATGAAGCTCTAGACATTAAGGACTGAAGGTCTAACCACTTTGCTCCCCTCACAGAAGCCCTGTGATGAACTCCCATTTTTTTATAGGCCCTTCTTCAGTTTTTGATAAATTTATGGTGTCAGATATTAACTACTAGACCATCATTTTCCCTCATGACTTTTTAATAAAAAAATTGGAAATTCTACAAGATGAAGTCGTTCACATGAAGTAACCACTTAAATCTAAACTTGTCAGTCTTTGTTAGCTAAATTCCAAACTTTCTCTATTTTTAATGAAAAGTGAACATTTTTCAAAACAAGTGGAATATATTGTCTGTGATTGCTTTTTTCATGAGTGGAAGAAAGAAAATGATGAACAGTTATACTCTAAACATGTTCAAGTTTTGGAATGTAAACATTCAGGAAAAAAGAGGTTTCAGCTTTTCATTACCATGAATACCAGAGAGCAAAATAAGAATATCTCTGTGCTTCCCACTTGATTTAACCTCCTATTACCTAATTTGATAGCATAGTATAAAAATTTGAAGCATATATTTTGCATACCATGTATAAACAGAGGAATCTCATGTATTGTAGAGAAGTTCTATATATCTTTAAAAGAACCAGTCTTGGGGAGAGGTAACTTGGTGAGAGGCAGAATGGAAAGATCAAAAAATGAATTGCAAGTGCTGTAAGTAGAGAAATAGTTGGATGGAGTGGCAAAAGGATATAAGAGCTGAAGCCTGAACCAGAGGAAAAGGATTTTAAAGCTCTCTTGTGCCCTCAAGATACTTCGCTTAATGAAGAAAAAAGTCCTCCATGAGTGGCAGAAATAATGAATTTTGGTTTTCAGCATCTCTTTCCTGTGTGTTTTTTCCCATCTCTAATAAAGGGTGAGGTTATTAGCCACTCTGAGAGAGAGAGGAGGGAAACATCATATACTCAATTATATGAATGCCTTCTTGATGGAAAAAAGAGCTGAAGCTATTGTAAAACCTGTGGAAGCAGAGCAGAGCCAAAGCTAAGAACACCCAGGAATCAAATAAAATATCCCAGGTAAAATTATGGCCTGCTGATGTGAATGGCAAAGATTTCATTGACTTTACAATGCTGAGCTTTCATCCCTATTTTTAATTGTCTGCTTAAGGTAAACAGCTCTTACTCTTTTCCATGAGGGTAAGATACGAAATGTTTAATAGCCTTTTGGTTCTTGATTAGCCAAGATTCTCCAGCTATCTGGGGATGAGTTAAAATAATCTAAAATTAAAAAGTGCCCCAGCTATGAGGCTGGGCAAAAACATTAGCATTATCTCAGGGTGAAATATCAGAAGGCTGCAATGCTGGAGGAAAGGCTTAGCACATCGACTTTTCTGTTAGAAAAAATAGTACTTCTGATGATGCAGTGATAAAGCTAACATGGTTATGAATGCAAGTGACTACAGACTTTCCAAGCTTAAGGATTAAGGTTTTAGGTTAAGCAGTCCTTCTGGACAGAAAGAGGGAAGGATTAAAAATCAGAAGGAAGATCAACTGTCTCTGTTCATAATAGGGGTGATAGGTAAATTGGAAAAAGCACAGTTAAAATATTTTGCAGTTGGAACATCAGGGTGAATGGACATGCAGGGCCACACGGTAAAGGGAGAGTCCTCATACGTTAAATCCCAGCTGTGTGATAAGGGGTTTTCACATGACATGGGGATAATCTGTTTACAGCAGTGATGAAGATGATCTCATGGCTTGTTTGTTTTTGCTTTTGTTGTGTTTTTCTTTGGGGTAATAGACTGGCATAATCCATAGATCTGAATCTGGAGAACAAAAATTAAAAATCTCCTTCTGCTTCTGAATCCTACAGGCATATTCAGAGTCCTCCCTGAGCTCTTAACAAGGAAGGAATGTTCCTTCAGAAGAGAAAGCAAGGGAAATCTGCCTCGTTATTTATGCCTCCAAAGTTTTCAATGGCCAAAAAGTGGACAATACAAGAATCTTTGTGGTGTGGGAGATTAGCCATTCTTCTTTGTTTCTGCTGTAGACACAAACACAAAGTCCACCTTTTTCCTCTTAAACTTGTCTTGCAGAAACTTGACATTTTTACAGGAATTGATTTTATTTTTTGCTAGAACATTAAAAGCACCCAAAGTATTTTTATACTTCACATGCCTTCTTGGTGTACAAAAGGTGTTACAGAATTTTTTCGAGTGAGGGGGTGGGGAATGATGTGGGAGACCTTTCCTATCATCTCAAATATTTACAGGGCTAGGAAAATCAATATTCATCTGCATAGTGTTATAGAAAAAAAAACAGGAGTATTTAGATTTCCGTTACAAGACACAGCGGATAAACTATGACTTTTGGGGAAAAAGAGAATGCTACAAAGGCTGAGTTATAATCAGCTCAGCAGAGGTCATAGTAGGTTGATCCAACAGCCATCCTCACTGAGGTCCCAGTTCCACACAGCATTTAAATGCATGCTTAATTTTAATCACATACATAAGTCCTGCATGACCTTAATGTTAAGCACGTGCTTGAGTGCATTGCTGAAGTGCGGATGGAGAAATGGTTTCATCAGAGCTGGAAGCAAGAAGAAGAAGAAGAAGAAGAAGAAGAAGAAGAAGAAGAAGAAGAAGAAGAAGAAGAAGAAGCCCCTTACTGTAGGTCTCACTTACAGGACTCACTGCAGTGAGGCACAGGCTGCAGTGTTAGCTCTGAAGCAGGAAATGTCCACATAATGTTGTGAAGCAGAGAAAGAGGGTAAATAATTTGTAAGGCAAAGTGTACTAGAAACTGCAAAACATGGCCCACAGAATGACAATGAACATTTCTTCTCTATGGGCTGTGTCCAGTTCTATGGCCCTCATTCTGCAAGGACTTTAGCAAATGCTTATGGGTCAATAGCTGACGACTTCAACAGGAAAGCGAATCGCAGCTCAAAATTCAATCCATGCTCTTCTTTTGCAGAATACAAGTCTACACACACTGGTTATTGATACAGATTTGAACCTTATCATCTGCTTCCTTTTCTTCAGACTTTTCTGTAATTCTTTTGATTTCAAGTAAGTTTTCCTTCTGACACAAATGAGAAAGCCCACCATCCTAAATCAGGATAAAAGATGGGTGGGGAGGGTTTTCCTGCTAAGATCTTCAGACTGGTAGTCAGGTTTCTCAATCATATTCACTTGCCAGTGATGCTAAACTGCTAAAAGTATCTTGATATTAACACCTGAATTTTGGTAGCTCTGCTGCTTCGAGCAAAGCTGTGTTCCAGAATAGGAATGGTCACTTCACCTTATTTACTTGCATCATTCTGACAATTAAACTTAACTCTGGGCAGACAAGAAAGCATGTTAAATGGTGTCCTAACATCAGTATTGTATTAAGTGGGCAAATTCCCTTCTATTTTTATCACTACCCCATCAGCGAGACTTCAATAGAGTTTACTGATTTAAATGGGAAAACAACTGGGTCAAACAGCCCCAAAAATGAAAACACAGTGTAGGAGAACGACCCTAAACAAACATGTGGGCTGTCCTAGTGCAGTGCCCAGACTAGGCCAGTTTTCCTTCTCTGAAGTTCACGAGTCTCCTGCAGAAACAGCTTTGCTCCTCCAACCATGCCAGTGGTCAGAAAAGACCCTCCTTGCCTTTCATGTAAAAGCCAGCATGGTCAGGACTATGGTGAGCACCATAAAACTAATTTTTTTCTCATGGTGTGTGGAGGATGAAGGAGGAGCTACTGTGGTTCACTGTTCACCACCATTTTGCTCTGACTCTGGACAATGGGGCTGGCAGCACATGGACTTCTTTAGCAATCCTGCTGTTTGGCCTCAGCCAGAAAGTGTGTTCATGACTTGAGCAGATGTTTCTGCTTTTAGGAATCAGTCGTTTCCTCTTTTCCAGAAGCACATGCCAGCACAGTCAATATCTGGAAACCTGCTGCTTCACAGTAGGTCCAGAGTCTAAACTGGTACTTTACTAGAAAATGGTAATAAAGCAGTTTGAATTGCTTTTCATCCTTTGTGCTCTTAATGGCTTTCAGGTTCATATGAGACCAATCAATTAATCCTGCTTCAGACCTAGAGGAATGGGATGTTTCTTACCCTCAGAACAGAAAAGAAGCCCATAACAGAGATTACCAATCTACTTATTAAGACTTATGTCAGCGGTGTAGTCTAACAGAGCCTCCAGCTGGGGTTGGGACTACAGATTTGCAATCTTGTGTAAGCCTAATGTTCACTAGTCATATGCTAATTAATTGCTAAATCACAAAAGGCAAATCATAATTATTGTTTCAGGTTAGCAATTTTCCCTGACCTGATTGCATGCTTGCTGTTTTGAAGAATTAAGGAATGAGGCTCATTTAGGAACATTTACCTGTGTAACCTCTGTTTCTGGTTCTGTTTGTTCTTGTTGTCCGGCGCTGAAAAATTCTCTTCAATTTGAACAATTCTTGGACAGATTCTGCTTCCCTTCATCATTCTGGTAAATCAATCAAGAAGTAGGGTAGTAATAATGAGGGTAAGAGCACATAGAGTTGAAACAATTATGGTCCTGGTCCTGCAAAGATTTTCAGTGGACTGAATATGTCATGCTGTGGCCCCCCACACTCAGCTAAATTTGTGCAGGCCAGGGTACATGCTGTTTCCCATTTCAGGGCTTCTTTCTAGAGGCAACTGGGCCATTTGTATAGCAAATCCATGCTTTTCTATCATCTCTCTTTATTTGCCTGATGTAGTGCTAGCACTTGGTAAAAAGTTTCTGGTGCAGTTGTAATTGCTGGACGGAGGCACTGAAGTTGCTAAATGCTCTTCCAAAAAACCCACTGAGATCAGAAGCAAAGCTCCTATTGATCTCAGGCATACAAAGTCAAGCTTTCATTTAATAATTGGTAATGGCATATTTGAAAACTACAGATCAAAGAAAGCTTCCCTAGTTCTTTTGTCACCTGATCCTGCACACCCAGAACTCCCAGTGAAGTCAATGGGACATCAGGAAGCCTTCTGGCTCGCAGTCAGACATATTCGCACATTAGGGATGGCTGACATGTGGCTGAAGTCACGAGGATGGAGAGGATACTGCTTTGGCTCAGAAAGCTCTTACTCAGCTTGCTATCTAAAACTGTCCCAACCCATCAAGCTTAACGTGTTTAGATCTCTTCCAATCATTATCTGTTAGCAATGTGGTGAGAAGGTTGACTTGGCAGCTTTGAAATGACAGTCTAGAAATTGGAGTAATTTCCTTGCTAAGATTAAGGTAGTTCTGGCAATCCTGAGAGTAACTACACTGAAGAGATGAGTCTGCTGCATAAATTCCTAGTCTGAGGTTATCTCACTAACAAACAGACATTCATCTGCCCACTGTTACTAGACAAAGTCATACCTGAAAGATTTTGATGTCTGCACTGAGCCAGCCAGTTCTCAGGACTGTTTCTCCCTGCTGATCTGTGTTTTTGAGTTTTAAAATGGAACTGCAGAGGAGCAACCCCTGGTAAAGGACAGCTGCATGGGTTCTTAGAGGAGAAAAGAAGAAAACCAAGGGAAAAAGAGGGCTCCAGCTCCTGGGCAGTAGATGGCTCGGGAAGCCGAGGGAATTTTCTAGCAAGCAGGAACCTTCTGTAGACCAAGAGGCATTTGCATTCGGTTCCCTCCACCCTGCTGTAACTCTAGCCAGCCAGCGAATCAACACAGCAGACATTCAGTGGTACTGGCCCCAGCCCAGGTCTCCGTGCCAGACTCCCAGCACACCTGTTAAACAGATTCCTTTCACCCAGCTTCCAGCTAACGTTTCAGCTGTAGCTGGTGATACGCTCGGCCTCCTGATGTCCTAGGGCTGCTAGCTACGGTCATCACCCATCATACTTCATTGCTCACCACGGCACTGGGATGTCAAAACCAGGCAAAGAGCACTATTGCCCTGACTGGTGCAATATTAAATGCACAGGGAATGTGTAGTTGTGTTGGTTTTGGCCAGCGCTAAGGAAGGGTGATGGCAAACTCCCCAGTGTGATGAAACACAACCTCCTTGCAGGTCCTGCCTTCTGTCTTTGGCACTCTGTCTGTCCAGGAGCATGGCCTGACAGCTCGCTGTCCAAGCACCATGCTGTGCTGTGCCACTCCACCTGAGGATGGTGAGAGCTTCATGGCCAGCGTGAGCACTGCAGAGAGGGGTGCTGGCTGGTGTTGGCACTGCTCTTCCCTGCTGGATGCTCAGCAGGGGCACTGTGAAGTCTGCGCTCCTGAAGGACAACCAGCAGCATCAGAAGGGCATCTCCCTGGAAGGTGCAGAGCTGTGAGAATGGGGAAATAGAGCGAGAAGGGCAAGTCTTCAAAAGGAAGTGCAGCTTACCCACCATCCCTCACTGCTGGGCAGAGTCGCTTTGAAGTTTAAGTTTAGAGTCTGGAAACAGGAGTTTTTATAAGCTTATCATGAATTTCTTAAGAAAAGAGGAGAGGAAAGGAGCTACAGGGATAAGAAGAGAAGCAGCAGCAGATGCTTGAAAGGACAACATGGGTTTCAGCTGCCTTTTGAGCAAGCTGTAACATTTTAAAAGGCATAGCTTTTGCCACTTAAAGCATATAGGGATTAAGGAGAGTAGGCAGTGATATGGTCCTCCTGGAAGAGATCTAAACACGTTGGGCTTGATGGGTTGGGACAGTTCTAGATAGAAAGATAAGAGCTTTCTGAGACAAAGCAGTATCCTCTGCATCCTTGTGACTTCAGCCAAGCTCTCTTTTAGCTTGTCTCTTTCCCATGTTTATAAGCACATATGGAGGGTTTGTTCCAGGTTTGCCCTAATTAGTTTTGGTCCAATGTTGGATACCAAGAGGTTTAAATTGGCTTCTAAGTCTCTGGATGGTGTCTGTACACTGCTGGAAAGTCCATTGGGGAGTTCCAGTAAAAAGTTCTCACAGAAACAACAATGAACATTTTCATCTGAACTTCTGGCTTAGAATCAGGGCTTTTGGAAACCTCAAGGAGAAAGAAAAGGTGCAGCAGGAGGACTCTACACACAAAGGTAGGATGATTTATTCCATCTCAATATGCAGCTACATATGTCAGTGCTCGTAGGAAATTTTTTCAAATACTGCTGCTGAAGCCAAAGTTGTTCTTGTTCTTTACAAACCTAGAGATAAAGCTTGCAATATATGACAATTCACTCATAGTGATGGGTGATATTCACAGCTACTTCATTTCAGGCATCCCTATCTTACAACACACTGGGGGCAGGGACAGTTGGAGGTTCAGCATCTCCCCAAGAAGCTACAGAGAAGGCATTATCCAGAGTAATTATGAAGGAGCCTTAGACTTCTGTCCTGTTCTTGATCCAGCTGACTTCTTGATCTTGCTCCAAGTTAACAGGGCTGGAAATGCCCCTAAAATATTTGGTTTGAGTGCTCCTATCTTGCATTAGGACCTTTTCCCTCTCTGTTTTTTTAGCACAGTGGCTGTTGTCTCACATGGAGAATGCATTGCTTGTGCGAGACTTCACTGTGGTGAAATGGAAATCCTATTCTTTTAGTTAGCAAAGTCATGTGTGAAGTGTCCATTCTTAACAGTGCTCAAGGGCAGTGCTAATTTATTTTTGTAACAGTCGTTTTTAGACAGAGAAGTTGGTGACAGCCATAATTTACTCACGGTGCTATGCAGCTTTGCATAGCCTGTCATACCAGCCTGCAGCACCTGGAAGTAGTTATTTTCTTAGGAAAGTGCAGAGACCAAAACTGATAACACACAGTGACGTACAGGAATCTGCTTATGTTTGGAGAAGATAATGCACATCAGCAATGGGAACTGCAGATGGCTAAGAGTTCTTGTGTTCCTCATGGCTTGTCCTCTTTCACAGCTCTCCTGATGTGGGTGTGTTTGACCTCATAAGAAGATGTTTACAGCAAGTAGAAATTATTTGCATACATTCATACTGTTGTTCACAGCTAATGCAATCATAGAGAGTTGTGTTTAAGAGCTTTCTCCATGGCTCCTAAGAAAAGACATGACTATATAACCAGGTCTGCTCTTTAGGGATAAAAGCTCAAAGTCACATCTGCTCTCATTAGGTTCAAATTTGGCTATGCTGAACACATACCATCATCACTATCATTTCCATGGTAACACATTGCAATATTATACTATTCAAGTCATGTGACAGAAGGTCAGGCTGAAAAGAAAACTGGGCTGGGAGAAATGAAGCACTTGTGTCTTCAGTGGTATTAATAAACAAAACAACTACCAGCAAAGTAAATTGGCTTTTGTATAAATATTCCCTTCCTCAAGCTTGCCTGAATGAAAAAGCTGTTCTCCAGGGATCTATCAGTTTGGTCTGACTCAGGCTATAGGCTGCTTATTCTTCTCCTATGATCTCTCTACAGCTGGAGTACTGGGTTCCCGCAGAATTTTTTCAGGGGATCTAGTTTCATTTTGCATGGTTTCTGTCAAATTAAGAACGAAGATATCTTGAGGAACCAGACAGTCAGCTTCATGCAATTCATGAGAGTTAACCTCTGTGTTCAGTTGATGGAATGCCATGAATTATCTGCTTTATTTTTTATAAAGTTGTCTGTTCTTCTATTCAAAGAGAGGGGACAAAACAAAGCTTTAAGACTGAAGGAACATACGAATAGTTTGAGTTAATATTAACTTTTAAGAACATCTGAATTAAAAGAAAATTAAGCAGAAAGATAAGGAATTTAAAATTAGGATTGTTTTTCTTGCTCATGCAGCCCTGAGGTCAGTAAGTGTCCTTCCTCTGATTTCAATGGGCTTTATCAAGACCTCCAACAACAATAAAGTCCTGATTTTTCCCCACTAGAGACAAGAAAGGCAACATGAGTATCACCATTTGTTACATCCAAATAATTTCTCAGTATATGCAAGCTGAGGGTTTATTATGCCACAATTTACAAAAAGGGTTTGGAAAACTTACCTAGCAACATTATCATATTAGTTTCACTGTGAAAATCCAAAAACATAATTTAGTGTTTTGTCATTGTAAATACAGCAAGCATCACTTTCAAAGACAATGCTGACTAAGTTTCTATTTCAAGAATTAAAGCAAAAGTTAATTAATCAGCATATTTCATATCTTTGAAATACAGGTTATAACAAAATTAACCAGAAAGACCAAAATCTGCAAAGGCATGAAGGGGAGGTTAAGATAGCAAACACATGGTTTGGGTCTTTAAAATCCTGCCCCTCCTTATAATTTCAAAGGCAGTCTTTCACTTCTACTACCATTTCCCAGTGAAAGAATGGGGCATGGAAAATTATGGAAAAAGCATTAATTTGCTATGGCCATTTCCACTCTGTATACATTTTTAAAAAGCCAAGCAAAAAAACCCAATGATGCCCAACAGCCACTGAGAAACAATATCCAGCAAGATCTGATTTGCAAACCACAGATATCAAGAAAAAGGGCTGCCTTTGATTTTAAAGGTTGGACTGGTTTCATAGTGTCCCATTATGAAATGTGATGCCAATCAAGATAAAACCAGTTAATGCTTCTGCATTTCTAATTGGAAAAAATGAAACTGCAGATCTTTCTTAAGTATGTTGGCGGAAAAGACACACTTACTCATATCAGCCTGCATTTTTTATAAAATGGAGTTAACGTCATTCAGCCTTAGAGAAAAATTCATTAACACCAAGATAGGAGAAAAACTTGTTTATTTATTCATTTGTGCAGTCTGTTGTCAAATTTTTAATATAATTACATTCTATAGAACCCTGACAGCCTAATTATGTAAGATAATAAAGTAAACACAGAACAATAGAATGATCTGGGTTGGAAGAGACCTCTGGAGGTCATATGATTGTTCAGCATCCTACTCAGACCATGGCCAGTTAGATCAGTTTGCTCCAGGTCCTGACCAGTTGAATTTTTAACGTCAAGGGTAGAGGTCCCACAATCAACTCTGCACCTCTGTTCCAGTGTTTGACTACCCACACCAGGACTTTTTTTTTTCTTAATATGTAATCAGTTCTTAGCTTGCTGCAGTTTGCATCCATTCCCTCTCATCCTATTGCTATGCAACCCCAAGAAAAGTCTAGCTTTGTCCTCCCTATACCTCTCCCCAAAGGGCTGAAGACTGCGATAATGTTCCTCCTTAGCCCTCTCTTCCTAGGACTGTGGAAATACAAGACTGAGCAAAGTACCTCATAGGAGAGTTCTGGAAGGAAAAGTTTATGCAAAAGATACCTAATGTGACATCTACTCAGCATTATTTGCATGGAAGAGCCTAGAACCAGTTAGGAACAGAGTGTCTGTGCTGGGCACCGAGGAGGGACTATAGCTGCCTGCATGAAAATGTTTTGCAGCAATGGACAGACAATAAACAGACTGGAGGGGAAATAAGGTGCAAGGGAGTGACTCTGTGACCCCATTAACCCATTGTGAATTCACTGAGAGAAGCAAGACAGGGGCAGAAGATCTTACAAGTCATTAGTTTTCCTCCAGAAATAATGAATCAGGTCACCAGGGCTATAAATACTGTACCCAAGGAAAAAATAGAGGGGTCCTATACACATGCAGATATTTGCTGACCCTCCTATTAATGTGCCAAAGGTATTACTCATACAATAGATTACTAATATGTCTTGGCTTACGTGTGACTGAACATCTCTGGGCAGCTCTCCACTCTCACTCAGAGCACTTGTAAGCAAATCTGGGTAGCTTCCTATTTGAATTGGGCTGTCCACAGCAAAGGGTCTTGTAATAAGCTGACGGTGTAACTGGAAGTATTTAAACTGTCAGCTGGGCTTTTTTTAACCTCTCACATTAGGAAGAATCAAAGAGAATTAGTGCCTTGTATCCACAATCAGACACATCAGACATTAAACCTACATGGAAGGTGGAGGAGAATGCTTTGAACTGAGACAATGAGGGTAGAGCCTGTGTCAGACCTTGGGTCCTATTTGCTCTAGCAGCCTTTGCCATAATTTAAGAAACATCTCCAGTCAGCAATACACAGGAGAAGAGCTGTTGTCAGTGTAATCCATATTTGTATTGTACGTTCAGTAGGTATGTGCCTCACTGCTGCTACAGAGAGAACTGAGTTCGTTAGTGCCAAATCAGAGTTCTCCACTTGAATTGCAGTTTCTCCCTGTGTGAAAATTCTTCTTTGGAGCTGAGTCCAAACAGGTGATGCAAATATATGCATCTAAGGCTAACAAACAAAATCCCGTTAGCTGAGGAGCAGCCAGGAGGTGAGAAGTTCTTTTTCCTCTGGATATGTTTGCACATGACTATCTTTTTACAGCATTAAATGCTAAGAGAGATTGCCTTGAAGAGAAGTGCTTGAGCCTAATTTCTAAAAAACTCTTCAAAGAGTTTTTTATTATTATATTTCTCATCTTTGTGAAGTTAAGGAAAGGAAAAGTGTAAAATTAGACCTTGTTCTCCTGCCTTCCTTCACCCCCACCTAAAACATTTTTCCTTCTTCACGTCAAAGTTTCTCCTTGTTGCTCAACTTTTTCTGGAGTACCTTTTTGCAATTTATACTTGATGACACATATTTTTATTTTCTGAGCACACATTTGCTGGAGGGGACACAGCATTTCCCCGTGCCCTGAGTTGCTTCTGCCCACTGTGAAAAAGAGAAGTTCCCACATATACTGGGAGTAGATTATTTCCTGCTTTGGTCCTGTTTCCAAACACTACTAGAACCAGAAACCCAATCTTCTGATAGAGCTAGGGCCATATTCCACTGAGGTAATGAACTTAAAAATTTGAGCATAATAACTTTTTGATACAGTGTGTGAAGGAACAAATAACGGAAGATACTGGTTGAACCTCACTTCATTTCGATGCTAATCACAACTGCTACAGAGAAAGTAATTAATTGAATAGATGCAGAAGAGTTGATTTTGATATTAGAGATCAAGTTAACTTTCTGATCATTGAAGACACTGATCAGTGAAGCCCAGCTGGACTCTGCAGGACTGGATACATCATTAAGCTGCTTGTCTAGAGTTCATGGAATTGCTGGACTTTTGCTCCCATGGAATTCCAGTGGTCAGCTACAACATCCTCTGGCCCCTTTGCCTGGCACAGTGCTGAAGCTCTCAGTGTCATCCAGCCAGCCTGGAGCAATGCTGATCATCCTGACTTCTTGGCATGTGGCATTGTTTAGAAGTAGAGATAACTGAGGGCAATGAGATACACCTCCTTTCTGGGAGTTATGTGCCACTGTTCCAGCACTTTATCTCATAGAAAGAAAATACATCTTTAGACCAAATAAAATGCTGTTCTGCCTTTTTGCCTCACCATTCTTGTTCCTTTTTGGCCCTAGGCATCCATTAAGGAGTTCAGGATGTTTCTTCCTCCACACAAGTCCTCCTCTGAGTCTTGCAGCAGCTTCTCTGCAGCCTAGCCAGTTTCCTTCTTCCTTGGCTGATCCTGCAAGTAAATAAAAAATACCTGCCAACTAAGTACATCCTGCTCAGGGGTCCTTGTCTTGGACCTTCCTCTCCAGCTTCTTATCCCTTATGTTTTTTTAGAGGGCTGCATTGATACCTGGCTCCTTTGTTCTGGCTCCAGGAAAATTCCACTGCATGGAGCCTGCCCTCAGCATGGACTCATGGCCTCTGCCATGCCATTGCATTACCAATGCTTTCACATAAATGGAAGATGTATAAGTTAATGATCTCCCATTGTTAACCATGTGTCAGCCCCCTGTGCAATTTCAGTTCAAAATGGTGGTAAAAACATGGCCAGGAGGGACAAGTGCCTACTTTCAAATCAGCATTCCCAGTCTGCCAAAGAAAGTCCTGCATTATTGAGCAGAATTAATAAGAAGTTCAAGCTATTTCCAAATACACGATTGTGCCAGTAGAGTCTGGTTCACATTTGATTCTAGAGAAGGTACTCTGAATTGACCAAAGGCCACATAATTAAGTTAATAGCTAATAATCTATATATGTAGTTGAAAGAGATTTTTAGCTAGATGAAGCTGATAAAGCATCTTGAAGAAAGTTAATTAGGTCTGCTTCAAAGTTGATTTTTTTAGTATACTAGCGTACCATAGCTGGAAAGTATCTTGGAAACTCCTTCATATCTTCCATAGCTAAATAAATACTAAGGCTTTCAAGGCTATTTGAGACTGAGATAACCAAACTACATTTGGAGAACACCTTGGAATTTACTTATTAAATTTCATCAAGTTCACTTCCTTCCACTGTGCTCAGTTCCTCCCTTCACCTCTCTTTTTTTTTTTCTTATTTCTTTTTTTTTTGCTAAATTAATCTTTTGGATAAACTTTTAGGTCATAAATTTAAGAGCAGATAGTTCAAAATCTCCACCGTGAGTTTTTCAAAATTGCATAGCACTGGCCAAATGATGCTCTCATTGAAGTCAGTGGTAAAATGTACAGCGACTTCAAAATAAGCAAAGTTAAGCCAACAGAGTCCTTATTAAAACCCCACCTTTATTACTTTAAAAAGAAGGGGAAGTTTAAAAGGACTAACTAAGGAAATTCAATGCCCAAATCCCATTGTAATTCAATAGTAATGGGGCGCCAAATTCCCTCAGGCTGCTTTGCAAATTCTCTCTCACAATGAATGCCAAACTGGTTCCCATAATGAGCCAGTCATTCGGTAATGTCAGAGGGTCAAGGTGATTGCTGGGTGGTGATACCTGCCCATAGCGGAAATAATGCAATAATGTGGAAGTACTGTGTTTCCATCACTGTGGGTCTGTGAAACAAAATCATCTGGATGAGGTTAGAATGGATTAGGAATGACCCAGCTGGAGGGAGGAGGGGATGGGGCGGGTTGTTGAGTTTAAGAGGGCCATTTAGTATCTGTAGGATGCTTCACTTCCACCTCTAGGGCCCTCTGAGTCCTAGAGAGAAAAATGGGGTAAGGAACTTACAGGCAAGGTCACAAAGGCTTGAAGCATTGGTTTAAGAAATCCACCAAAAGATCCGATGGTGGTTTTTATGGTTGTCTCTCCAGATCAAGTAAAAGCAAAGCTGTAGCTACTTCCTCAGGTATTCATCCCTTGAGCACACAGGCCAGAAGATGTCAATTCTTCCTTTCCACTTGCCATCAGGCTGGGAAAAGCACTCCTTCCACTGCAGCAGAGATTTGGGAAGCTACATCTAGGAATGGCAGAGCCTTCACCCCATGCCAAGAGTTTCCACACCACCACCAGCCCTGGTCTTGGTCCTGCAGCGTTTGCAGCAGAAACAGGGACCAATGACAGTTGTCATTCACAGCCTGGTGTGCCAGCTCCCTCTAATGCTCAGTTGGTACTTAAGAATATTCACCAAGAATAGCAGAGGGGTATAAAGCTACTTTGGGGAAAAGAAATTCAACCAAGTTCATACACAAAAGTTTTAATTTCTCCAAAGGAAAAATCCCACAATGGTTCCCACACTGGCATCACGCAGTAAGTCATTTATACTGAAGTTTATTCATGCTTCCTTCCCCTTCAAATGAAGAACCCTCTCCCAAAAATTAAAATAAAACCATTCTTCCCCCACTTGCCCCACTGTTAAGACTGGGCAGCTTCATGGGCTGAACCAAGCATTTTATATGGTTTCTTTCATTCAGTTTGATTAACTCCACATAGGCTTGGATTCTCAGAGATTTTTTAAAACACAAGACAGAAGGAGTATGTTGTTTTGATAACTCAACATTTTAAACACTTAGATCAATTGTTGCATTAGATGAACTAACCTCCCAGAATCTATGAGAGACCAGGGGAAAGAACCCAACAGTGCCTCAAGAGATCATTTGTTTCAAGTGGACTCATCAGGGGTCCCTTCAGAGCTGTGTTCCTCATGCTCAAATTATATCTCATGGTGTTGTTTTTAGCAGGCAAATTCTTAGATTATGCATGATTTGGGTTTGTTCATAGAGTTAATCAGTCTGCAGGCACTGTTTCATTAACAATTCCCAGAAATAGAGATTTCCAGTTTGTTGGTATTATTTACAGCAGAGTAGGTTAATATCACATATTAGAACCACAGCTTCATGTATCACAGGGATATGGTTTCCCTTAGCAATGAGGTATTGTTCAGGGGCAGTCCAGAAGCCCATGAAAGTCTACAGAAACACACTGGTTGACTTGAGTGGGCAAAGAACACTTATTCTAACATCAAGTTAAAATTCATAGGGTTAACAATCCCCTGTCCTGAGTGCAGAATTATAATTTATATTTTCCCAATTATTTTCAGTTCAGGTTTCCTGAAAGTAAGTATGAGAACTCAAGTTGCTAAGTTACAACAATTACCTTCTCTCCTTATATATAGGATATCAATCACACCATCCTGCCTGCCTTAGGTTTTGTGGGGGACCGTATCTGAAGTCTTATTCATGCTGACTCTGAAGTTACTGATGTATAAAAGAAATGGTGGATGGAGTTGGTTAGAGGGAAGCTTTGGGGTTGCTGCTGGGGATAGGATATAATTCTGACTACAGCCAACTGGATGTTTTTAGGCAGGCACATCATGATTTGAAGCAGGACCCCATATCTGAAGTAATCTAGTGTTACACAGGAGGACAACCACGGACAGCCATATTGCTTTTCTGTAAAAAACTGCTTGCAAATATTTGAGGTTTGTTCTTACTCAAGGTGGTGAGGGCTAGAAGGTGGGTAGGAAGTCAGGATACCTCAATTCTTTGATTTTGCTGCTGATGGAATAGGGGTTTAGAGTGAGTAAGACCACCTTCCCCGTGGTTGTTTTCCTTTTTGTCCTCAGGCTGTTAAGAGCTTCTGTGCATGCAACTATTCCAAGTTAACCTTGTGCAGGAATGTTTTTATTCAGAATAAGCATTCATTTTCATAGTTTACTTTAATCCACTTTGAGAGCAGCAAGGTACTCCTAACATGGTAAGTGAAGAAACCAGCGCATATGTGTTTCACCTAGCTCCATGAAATGTGAGAGGCGAATCCCTTATCCTCTGCTTTTTGAACAGGGAGAGCAAACACTCACTGCCACTGAGCTACTCCCCTTCTAGAAAGTCCTCAGCCCCACAACACTGAAGGCCTCAGGTGGCCATTAAAAAAAAAATCAGTCAAGATTCCCAGTCTAAGGCTTCAGTTGTTGTGCGTAACAATCTTGGCAAATTACACAATAACTTTTTCCCCTTCAGGTGCTTGGTGCAGGTACATTCGTCTCCTGGAGTGCAACTACAAGTGGGCACAAGGCAAAAAGACCTCATGGACAGGGTGGCTTCTCCCACAGTTTACACATAAGCTTTCCCTGAAAAATCTGTGATCATGCAAAAAGAGTCTCATAGGCAGCTATTTAAGTTATGCAGGCACCAGAAACAAAACATCCCACATAGAGAGGCCTTCCCGTTGGTCTGTCCTTCTATCTATATATATTCTGCCAGCTCTTCCAGACACTATGGACATCTTATATTAATTTCTTCAGAGTTATTGTAGTCAGTGAACCACAGAGCCTCACTGACATGACCGTGTAACTAATAATTAATTATAATCATATACCATTTTATCAGTTGTTTTGGATTTTCCATTACAGTGCCAACTTTTATATTTTACTTTGTATTTATGTTATTCACCAGAAATGCCAAAGAGAATATAAAAATATGCTTTAAGTAATTCAAAACTGAAAGTAGGGCTCTCAATTTATCTATGTCATTTGAGAACAAGCAAACTCCTAGATGAGAGTGAAATGTACACTTGTCAATGTATTTTTTTGGGGGGGAATGCAGTTCTTCACAAATGAATCCCTGGTGACGCACAAAGGCAGCTTCTTTTCTTTGTTTTTGCATTTGGTACCATGTAGATGCTTAAAACATATTCGTAGTAATGTTGCATTATGGGCAAGGACCACTAAAACTTCGTATCAGCAGAATCACCAGACATTTCCTATCAGCAGTATCTCCAAGCTTCTTTAAATTGTCATATGTTTTAAAATATAACTCACCCACACTGGCCTTGCCTAGTTCTGTTTTCTAGTATCAGTAATCTTCTCTGAAGGTCTTTTCATGCTGTTGCACTATACACTCTTAAGTAGATATACCCAGTAATTCTTCTTTGGACAGACTGAGTAACCCACCTTTCATAACTCCCCCCTGAACACTTTCTTGTTCTCCTTCATCCTTCCCAGCCACTCAAACATCCGAACAAAACAGAAAACTTGCTTTCTGGGGGCTCAGCAATATGGCTCACTTCAGTGCAACTGAGAGGGAGGAACTGCAATGCATATGGGAACAAGGAGGTCCCAGTACCTTGGGTATAAGCTTGCCTGGGAGTTTCCACTGCTGTTATCAAGCATAAGCAGAAAACATATGTGATCAGAGCTTTGAGTGAAAGCATTGGCAAAACGGGAAGATTTTCTTAATCATCTTTTTTTCCTGGTGATTTGTTTATTTGTGCTTCTCATGGCTCCTCATGGATGTTATGGCACACAAGGACAAGCACACTCACTTATTTTGTTTCTTTCTCCTAAGGTGATCAAATGAGTCTACCCCAATAATTTCTCCATTAAATCCATAACCTGAACTGTACCTTACTTTTTTGGAAAGAAGAACCCAGCAAATTCCTAAAGCAGTCATTCCACTGTTGTCCTTCCCCATATTTCTCCTCTATTTTTGTCAAGCTTCAAGTCCCACTCACTCAGTGCTGCTTTTGCCTTCTCTGTCACATAGAAGACAGTATCAGAAACTGGTGGATGGTGACAGACTTGCAGGCTTGCCTACCTGATTTTGCATGCAGCTGAAACTGTCATGATGCTGCCTTTCTTCTGGGTATCTGTGCCTCCATACACCTGTTCTTCTCAACACACTTATTTTGTTGCTCATGGCAAATTTCCGACTTTCTTGGCACAGGGAAGGGGGGAAGGAATCCCAGAGGTTATTCCTCTCCTTCCTCAGAAATAGACCACTTCGTTCAAGTGCTTGCTTTGCTGGTTTGCCAAGCAAAGGCTTAAATGCACCTCTTCTTTTTCCTACTCACCAGCTTGCAAAGCCTTTCTCTCTTTTTGTCCCCATACGCAGTGAGCTATTTGTAGAAAACTTCAACAGAAAAAAATCAAGGCCCTAATTTGATGAACACTCCCTTCTACCAAAAAGGACAACTTGTTCATAGTTCGTCCTTTACCTCTCACTCCTGCCCACTCAGTTGTACCAGCTCAAGTTTGTTGCAGCTGAACAGAGTGAGAAAAATTATCATCTCAATTAAAAATACACACCCCTCCTTTTTTTTTTATCCTTAATCCCACAAGCAATTTTAATAGCACAACTGGGGAAGTTGCTAGGAGGGAGAGGAGGGCAGTGGAAAGGTGCGTGTGAGTTAAGCCAGCATTACCACTGAAAGAAAAGTTCATTGAACTGTGGTGTCAGAGAGCTCCACCTCAAATACCCCATAGCTCCGTGGATAGACTGCTGTCCCAGAGATTTACAGGAGAGAGTAAAGGCACTAATTCTTCCACTTGGCCTCCTGGGTCCAAGCACCCCACTAAAAATAAAAAAGGCCCAAAGTGAAAACAAAGAAATGACCCTTTCCTGGTTTGGAAAATGTGACAAAACCCCTGAAATTTCCATGTTTTGGATTGAACAAAATGTTTCATTCAACCTGGAGAGGATTTTTTTTTTTTTGTCCTTTTTTTCTCTTGAGTTACTGAAAGGCAGCTATGTTATCAAACAGATACGCTACTCTGTGCTCAGCAAGGCTGCCTGCCCTGAACTCCTCCAGGTCCCGTCAAATGGAGTGCGGGCACAGAGTGAAAATTATTGGCTCAGTGAACATCACTCAGGTCAGATCTGACACCTACCTGTGTCAGAGAAGTCTAACGTTAGAAAGCTGAGGCAGAATCCTGGCAGTCTGTGGCTTTGAATTAACCAAAATGCATCTGGAATGACCAGTGTGCAGCGTGAACACACAAACATAGCAAAAATTTTTGGCTTCCAAAGGAACTCTGCTGTGATTAGAAAGAAATGTCATTTTATCAGTTATTCACCTGAATCAATGGGCATTCCCTCCATCGCTTCCCAAAGCAGGAGCATTCCTTTAGCAGGATCGATGCTTTGTAATTTTGCCCTGAACACAGCCGGACGGGAAGGAAACTTTGTCTTTTCTTTGGATGTAGAGACAGGCATTTGATCATGTTGAGTGACTCCTTACTTCTTGTAAAGTTGTTTAGATCAGAGGTGGGTTTGGCTTTGGTTTTTTTTTTTCCACAACCTGAGAGATGAACCTCGGCAATTAAGCAGCCTCTTTATTTTTTCCCTATAAACAAAACTAAACCACATATTCTAATCCCCACTGTGTTGCAGGCTTTCCAAGGACTTTGCAAACACCTTCTCTGAGGAAGGCTTTGGCACTATCCCTGAGTCAAAGTGCAGTTTTTAACACAGACCTGGCTCCTGAGTGGAAACTGTATACTGTTTCTCCATGTCCATGTGCACTGTTTCAGTGCCTCTTCTGATGCTGCTAGCAGGGTTAAGTCCAGCTCATTCGTGCTCTCCTTGCCTAGCAGATTAAAGGGACAAAAGAGCCCTGTTGCCCTCTACCAAGCAGGCTGCAAATGCCACAACCTGTCTTGAATAGATGAGCCCATAGAGGCCAGATTCAGGCACCAGACGTCTATTTGGATGGTTAAGACACATGTTCCTGGGTGTCTTTCTACTGTGAATTGGGAAATAATCTTAGGGAGGTACTTTGTTCCATGACAGAGGGCATCTGACAATGATGATGCCTAGGAAAAAGAAGTGATGGGATATATGTAACAACATCTATTATTACATACAATAAATGTCCAACATGATTGGTTGTCTGCTCTCTCTGTGCCACCAGCAGTGCTGAAACATGATCAGAAATTGTTGCTGAATAAGTAATACCGAGAAGCAAATTCAGATGAAAACAGAATTCACCGAAGAGCAGTTTCCCTGATATGAACTGCTCATTGACAGCTATTTTTAGATAGGGACATCCCAAGCCCAATCCGTTTGACTCTCGACAGATGCTTCCCACATCAAACGGATCCAGCACATGTTAGAGGCAATGAAACCTCCCACTAGCACCCCTCCAAGCTGGCTCAGGGCCCATCGTGAGCCATTCCTCCCCTTCCACTTGGTTCTTTAATTCAGACTTGACAACCTAGGATGCAGATTTAAATTCAACTATAGGACAACTATTAATAAGCAAACGAATGCTGAGGATGAGAATTCTCAGTGAATTTAAAGCTGAGGGATGATTGCCAAAAAAATTTGGCTCTCACTCCCCTGTTGCTTTGATGCCCTTGCTTTTCATTCTCACAGCCTAAGAAAACACTTTTTCCCTCCTCTCTGCTCTCTCCCTAATCTCCACAGGTATAAGCAGTAGAGGAGATGAAGCCCCCTTTCAACAGCTGCCCAAGCCTGCCTCTCCTCACTTGTCAGCCAATTCTTCCTGCCTTTTAATGGTGCTGGCAACATCTTACTCTCTGCACTCGTTTCCCACCACTGCTGCCAGCCTGGAGAGCAGGCTGGACCTGAGGTGGGAACAAGGCAGGCAGTGCTGGCCCCAAGGCTTGCAGGTCCAGATCACACAGCAGAAGCACTGTTGATGGACGGGCAATGCCATGCAGCAGCCATTCAAACACCACCATACAGCATCTCGTCTTGCATTCACCTGCCCCACAAAATTCACACAACAGGCACGGGAAAAATTATAAAGGCAAGAGCATAGCAGAGAGGATATCTCTAAACCAGCAGTAGTTTTGCCCTCCAGCCAGGTGGGCAATTTTCAGGTGACCATAAATATTTACAGTTTCGGTCACAAGAACATAATTGCAGTTAAATAATTTTGGCTGGAGAAGGGAATGAGGGAGGAATTGGTTTTGTTTTCTTTGGGGTGTTTTGATTTGTAATACTATGTTACAGCAACTTCATTTTGTTTTGGTTTGGGGTTTTATTTTTTCTCCCCCAGAAAGGCTGAAATAATTTATTCTGACAGTCCATGAAGAAGAAGCTGGTGGATCTTTTGTTTTGAAGAAGTGAACGTTGCTTAAAACATTGACCTGAATTAAAAAGGAGAAGGAAGCCACACCAAAGATTTCTAAGATCTAGAAAGTTAAGAAAAACCTTTCTTTTCAAGGCAAGTCAAGCATTCTGACTTGAAGCAGTCTGAAATTTCTTTTTCCATTTGCTCTCTAGTATAAAAATACAAACTCTGAGAAAAAGCTTTTGGATTTGAACCAAATTTTTTCCCCTCCAGTTTTTCACCCATTATTTGATAAGCTTTAGTAGCCAGTGTGGTTCCCCAGAGATTTTGGACATCTTGCTGTGAGCTAAAGAATTCCCATATTATGATGTCTGTACACCCATGGATTCAGGGAATGCCAGCTACTCTCATTTACAGAAGCCAACTACCATGTAAACATTAGCCTGGAGGTAGCAGAGGACAGCCCTGCATCTAGAGGCGTCTTCCTTAAAATATATCTAAGTTCTAGCTATGTCTTCTCCTATGAAGGGATTATTCTCTTCCTCCCCATGCCTATGGCAAAACTCTCTTCAGTCTCAATGGTTGCAGGATTACCCTGCCGACATTTCAGTAACACACAGGGCCAGCTTGAAGTCGGTTTTCTGGCATTGGAGGGAGAGTTTCCTAAGCAAGCATCACTGTAAACTATACAAAGGAGGATCCTCCTCCCTGCCTTCCTCTTTGTTTCCTCAAGCAACATAGCCACCGACAGGCACACCAGCAACATGGCTGGCAAGCAGTGGGAGATGCTGTTTCACTGGCAATCAGTGACTGGACAAGTGTGTATTTGTTTCTGCTTGCTTCCCATGAAATATTTTTGATCTGAGTGTGCAGTCAAACAGCCAGAACCATCAACTGTGAAACTGAAAAACCTACTGCAGGAATTGCAAGGCCATTTGAAGAATTCGCCTTTTCTGTCCCTGTGAAATGGGACGCCAGGGCAGTTGTGCAGCAATACAGATCCGTGCTCCATCATTCTCTAAGGGAGGCTGGCTCCTTGGCAGGAGTTTTGCTGGCATTGGTGAAAGCTGCAGTTTGACTTGTGGAAACTGGTGAGCCTTCCCTTCTGCTTTCTGCTTCCTGTGGGAGAGCAATGCCTTCAGATGCTTCCCACTGCTTGGATCAAACAGACCCCCAAAAACCAGCCAGCTGAGGAAATAATACCTAACTCAGAGGGAAAGCCTCGGGGCTAACCTATCCCAACACTAAAAACACACACCTCACGGGCTTCAAGATTGAGCTGTCCGTTTATGCAGAAAGACCCTCCTCCAGCAAAGCACTTCAGCTCCTGAGTACTTGCCTCCTCCTATGCTTTGAGTCATTTACAGTGTCTTAAGAGTGTTGCTGGATCAAGGCCTACTTTTCCTTAGCTAGCCCTGTTCTCAGACCCCTTATTTATTTATTAGATATTAGATGCTGTTTCTTTGCTATTTTTTTTTCTGCTTTGAGTCATAACATTGACGTTGGTTCTTCAGGTCTTAATTCCAATGATTTCCAGGGCAGCTGGGGGGGGGACAGACACGACTGTCCACAGCCATTTCACCATGTGCCTTATCTGCTGATGTGAAAGGACAGAGTGCAACAACCCCCATACTGCCTCTTCTCTAGCAGTAAATTCACACCTGTTCTAAAAATTTAAGGAGATCAGGCCTTGCAGCCTTTGCTGATGAACAAGGGTGGGTCCTTGCTGATGCTGGTGAAGATGGAGTTGGGAAGAAACAGCTTTGAATGGGTAGCAAGACCGGTTCGAATGTTGGAGCTGGCTTTGAGCAGCACAGGCTTGTCCTCTTGACCCAACTCCCCCTGCAGTGAGATGGTACATGTGACATGAGTCAGGCACAGAAAGCAAACCATGAAAGCATGCGCCCACTGCCTTTTTCACACTCATGCACAGTCTTCCACTGCCTGGTGGTGTTCCACCACTGAAGGACAGGATATGCGCTTAGGGAACAGACTCACGCCGGGGTTATGTGGTCACTGAGCAGACCCAGAGCAAGAGGCAGACCTTGCTCCAGTGCATTTGCAGTTTGCACAGCTATCATAGAGGTGGAACACAAAGGCACCAAGAGTTTAAATGACTTGTGAAAAGTCATACAACACCCTATGCTAGCTGCCTGTGCACAAAAGGGGAATACACACAAGCATGTGCTCCCAGGGATGTTTCTTTGCCTGATCCTTCCCTCCCCTGCCATGTCTTTTCTGTTCTGCCCTCTCATGTCTTTGTTCTGGTTACTCACCAACTCCTCTTTTTTTTTCCTTTCCCTCCTCTTCTCCTCTGTATTTCACAACCTTTGCAAAGCACAGCTCACACACAGCAAGATCATGACTCAGCAAGAATCCTATGATGTTTAAGTGGGGCACAAGGAAGCAAGGTGATTTCATCCACCACCACATGTGACAGTCAAATGCTGCTACTGATCTGCTTCAGAAAGCACTGATGGCCACTATGAAGGTCTGGATGATAATCCGGGGGACCTAAAGCATATAAAGGAAGAAAGATAGAAAAAATAAATAAAAATAAGTCTTTGCCCATTTTTTCTTTCAAGTCAGTCTTTCTTTTCTTATTCCAGTAACTCACTTTATAGCAGAACTCTGTAACTTATATTTGCTGAACTAAATTTGTTGAGTGAAAATGTCACTGGGGAATGTGCTACTCCAGGACCAAATACATAGTGAAAGCAGCAGTCCACAAAGTCAAGTCCATAACAAAGTCCAGCCAGGGTGTTGTTGCCAGACAAAGCTCTTCATGGTACTCTGTGGTTCCTAAGGTTGAAGGACACAGCTGAACAGACAAAAATGTTTGTAATGAATTGTTTTTACAAGACACTGTCCTCCCAGACCATGGCATCAAGTTAACTCCAGCAAGAACTGAAGAAGAAACCCCAAAAGGGGTGAGGATTTTATGCTGCAGTCAGATAGGTGTGTTCTATATGAACCTTCCCTGATTTACCAGTCAAAGATCTCATCCACAGGAAAACATTTCTGGTGTCATGGCACAATGCTCCCACAAAGACCATCAGTCCCTTTTCCTCTGCTTATCCAGCATTTCAAGTAGGGCAATCTGGAAAAGAGAAGCCACCTCAGTTTCTGATAAATGTGATACTGGAAGCTACATATTAAGCCATGTCTCGACACAACCTGGTAAGTGATTTTTATTCTGCAAATTCTTCCATTTCTCTTAGCTGTGTATGAGGGTCTTTGTAATGGTGGTCATGGTTCCATTTCCTGTATATTACACCTTCCTTTAAACTGGCCCAGCTACGTGACAGGAACAGAGTCTGGGACTTTGAAGCAATACTTTTTTCATATATTTCACCACCAATAAAACTACAGCTACAGAGGGAAAATAAATCAAAAGCATCCAGAAAAAATATAAAATTTAAAAATAACAAAACCCCCCACATATAAACAAAATTTTAATGCCTCTGTTTGTATTTGCAAGTTCTGAATACATTCTGGTATTGGACAGCTCTATAAATTACCATACAGACCTTATCGCCATACAGAGGATAAATATTCAGCTTTGTAATTTTGTCTGCACCATGTCTGTACTTAAATTAACAATTTGCAAGCAGCTTCAAACTATTGTGTCTTTTCCTAATTTTTTCTTCTAAATTTGGAAATTCTACTGAAAGTAGCTCTTGCTCAATTTGAATTTTTCAGGATCGAAACCAGGGCCAATAAGGCTTTAAAAGTGAGAGCACACACAAGACACTTCTACACACATCTAAATTCCCAAATTATGCATTTCTTCATAACATGCTTTTTTGCATATATAATAGCACACAGTTGTGAATGGTATAAAATTATTCATTCACAAAGTGGGCAATTCTGGTACCCAAGCAGAAAGGCTTAGAAATTTCTGAAAATATTTCTAGAAATTCTTTTCAAGCTCCTTAAGTCTTTCATTTTTTTATTTCTAAAGCATGATGGAAAAAGTTTTGGAAAATATGTTAATTTGATTCTCCTTTTTTTTAGAAGCACTATAATTTGGATCTCAGGCATTAAAAACTTCACTGAAAAACTTCTTGCTTGGAATTCTTTTTAAGTAAACATTTTAATAAGCTCTGTACTCATTGGGTATTATTTCTAAAATGATACCATTCCAACCATTCAAATAAAGCCCAAGGAAATATATCTTTGCAATTGTTTTTTTTTTCTTCTGATTATTCCCTGAACAGCTTTTGCTTTCACCTGATGTACGTAGTTAATGATTAGGTGTTAGGACTTTTCTACTGCGCACACATAGTGCACCAAATTTCCCAGGATCATGTTCTTTTTGTTCAATGCATCATGCAGTGGGGTCCCAGTCTCTCTCAGGCCTTTATCATCTACTGAAATAGGGACTGAATACATGTAATACCATACTAGTGATTTTTTGTGTGTTGCTGAAGCACGGTTAGGCGTGCCATCAAGAGGTGCTGAGCTTCCCTATGAATGTAGCTGTCCATTATCCATGCTAAAGGTCTTTACATTTGCCAGCTGTACTTTTCTACATCCACAATTAGTTCTATACAAGGATGGTATGCAAAGAAAGAAATATCCATATGCCTAGCAGACTAGCCAAGCACCAAGACCCCAGTGCTGTAGTCACTGCCCTGACCTAAAGACCCTCCAGTCCTTGAGTATTAGCACTGAAGGCACTCAGCTATGATTTGGATCCTGTAGATAAGCCACAGCACACTTCCTCAGAGACAGCCACGCTTGTCTGCAGGTAGAGCCCTGGCCCGAGGGACTAACAGACATTGGTGCTGCTCCCACCTGCCTTGTCCACGCATTGGCAGCATCTCCCCCTTCTGTGCCTTCCCCCCCTCATCTTCTGTCTACACAGTGAGTGGAAACGTTCCCCAAATGGACAGAAGTTTGTGAATATTTTTCCCCATCTGCATTTTTCAGTCAGCTCTAACTGTGGTTCCTTCAGCGTGCCAAATCTTTCTTGCTGTTTCATCATTTGACAAACAGCTGGTTTAGAAGGAACCACAAAATTGGCACTATCTGTTAAGTTTGATTATTACCAGTCATGGCACCATGCTTTATGGCCTGATGTCATTAAATATAGAGTAGCACACATTTGTACACTAGGTGCATATTTTTACAACAAGTTGGATCTTTTATACAGCGCAATGATCTCAGCTAATCAATGCCCTGCCCACTACACTTTTGTTTAGGAACTGTTCTACTCCTTGAGTTGGTTTCCAACACATGAATTCACCTATGGTCTTTGTTCGCATTGAGCCAAGCCAACTGTCTGATTAGATACATATGAACAAATGAAAATGGGGTTGTCCTTTTCACATCTTGTCCCAGATGGAAAATAAAGCAGGCTGAAAGGATGTTAAGGGATCATTCAAGATTATCTCCTACAGTATACTGTACTAGTAATATATTTTTTTGTTGTTATTTTATACGTTCATCTTGAGTGTTCAGATGATCTTTTAAAAATATGGAAGTGCAGCCAATATAATATTTACCATGCTTGCATTCCTTCTAGCCTTAGGTCTTCCTAGAAAATGAGATGTGACATTTCATGATACATGTATTAATTTTAACTTGGGAAAGAAAAAATGTTTCTGAACAAATAGGTAAATAAATACAAAATCATCTCATAAATATTTTTCTAGGTTTGATGGAAAGTCATATCCTTCTGTTGAAATAATGTTCCCCTTTCAGAGGTTTCACCAGAAACTGCTTGATGTATTACACTGTTCAGAGGGAAATATTTAGAAAAAAAATCAGAACTAATAAGCTACAACTCTAGATGCTGCCTTTACAATGGTCGAATCATCTGCTGACAGAAATTTCATCAATCAGTAGCCCTGACCGAGGATTTCTGGGCTGAAGAGTTTTATATGTATTACTATGGGTTTCTCCATATGAAGGGAAGAACCTGACAAAACTATTCCATTTTATCTCTGTTCCAGGAAAATGGGCCAATTCTCAGCTGCAATACTTTGGAGAATTTCCTGTCTGGTAGTTCAGAAACTGCCAAAAGCAGGGCGCAGAAGCCAGAAAGTACGCTGCTGTCATTGGCCCAAACAAACAAACAAAGATCCCCAACAGAAAATAACCCTCTCTGAAATAAAAATAGTTCTAAAAGATCAACAAAAACAAAAATGGACCAGATTTTAAATGAGAGCTTGTGTTTTACATATCATGTGGCTAGACACAGTTTTTGGAAACAGTCCAGTTCAGCCCACTTTTCCTCACCATCTGTCAGCAGTAGGTTTGCTGACTGCAAGAGCTTAGAGGCAACGCGTAAAAGGCGAGTGTTAGACAATCGAGTTTAAACATGACAAGAGCAGGGAAATTCAAAGGCTTGATGATGTAATGTGCTAACACTTGGCTGTTGTGAGAAAAAGAGGAGGAGGAGGATAACATGTTACAGAGAACGGGGTTGTTCACCTTTAGGCTGAATTCTCTGGCTCTTATCAGTTTGTACTGAGACCCTGGTGTTATTTAAACATGGAGTTGGAAGTGTTTATTTTAGACACAGGCCAAAGAGATTTGCGATGGCGATTTAGATTTAGGCTATGGCCCCGGATTTAGACCTGCTGACAAGTGAAGTCACATTTTAGAGAACTGAAAGCTTCTGAGATCATGAGATTATTCACAAAGCTGGGGACCACCAGAAGATGAGTTGCAAGATAAGCTGGAGCAGAGGCTTTCAGCATTCTTGTATTGGCCCTATTTGTAGACAAGCACCTCTACCAAATGCCCTTTCCTCTCACCTTTGCTGTGGGTCTACAGCAAAGACCAGACCAAAATGTTTACCACCTCCTCACCTCTAGGCTCACTTAACCTAAATGGGTATATGAACTCATGAGAATGAAGTTGAATAAGGAGAGGGCAGTCTAGCCCACAGAAGCTGTTGTCAGACACTTCATTTGGAGCCAAAACTGAACAATGCTCAGAAGATTCAGGTTTGCTCCAAACAAGACTCAGGGAAATGGTTCCACTCTCCAAGCAAAACAGGATTTTGGTGTAAAACCATGTCCCTTGCAAAATGGGAGAGTACTTGTATCTCACAGTCCAACCTTGATTGAAGTTTTACTTATTTCCCCAAAACATCGCTCCTGAAAGGCATGCTATCAGAATGAAACTTAAAACCGCTGCATACATCAGGTATGGCATATCTTAGGTATAGGAGGTCAGGAGGTTGGGAAAATGCATGCTATGAACAGAAGGATACCTACTGAGCTTGTGATGGTAATTACAGTATTTGGTCTCATTTGTGTTGTTGTAAAAAGCTTCATTGAGAAATGTGCTTCTCATCTGGTCTTGAACAGCAGGCAAAAGGATTTCTTAAGCTCTCTTTGAACAGGGCTATGTTGGAAAGACCTCAGTCCAGTCTAGTTAAATTGGCAGTTTGGGAACTGGCTGTTAGAAAATCTCGAATGAGCTGCATTTCCTCCTGATGTTCATTGCTTGTCTGCTGGGAAAGCCTGTGCTTGGTCCAGTGGATAGCTCTTAATTTTCTTCCTCTCTCACCCACACTGCTCTGGCTTGATCCCAAAGTTGCCACTGCATCTGATGCTTGGCCCTGGATCCACCATATCTGCCAGCGTCACCTCTGCTATTCAGTGGGAGGCAAAGCCCTGCTTTCAAAGCCTATCTTCTGCCTTTTCCAGTGAAGAGATGCAGAACACAGGGCTTCTTGTGTCCCACTATGCCACCAGAGTCTGTTCCACTGAGGGACAGCATCTGAGGGAAAGCAAGGACAGTGGCTTTGCATGTTTCTATTTCTTGGCAGAAGAAGCTATCTGTAGGTTTTAATTAAACCATCTGTGGATTTGCACCATTGGGCATGACAGCAGAGACCAGCCCCAGAAGCCACAGACTACCAGAAGTCTTCTGAGTGCAGTATGAGTAGGGGAATGGATCGGCACCTGTGGACTGGTTATAGGTTTTGATGTGGTGCCATACCTAGGATTTGTGCCAGTAAAAATCCTCATAAAAAGTGTGGACAAAATTTACTGCGTACCTGCTGTAATCAGTTTTAAAATCACAACATTTTCCTTGGTTTTGGTTGGGGGTTTTTGTTTTAAAAAAATTGTAAGAAGGCAATTTCATCTCTAGATCAAGAAACCATCTGAAACTTATAAACTCTCCATTTTGTTTTACATTTAGATAATTAAAAAATACCAAACTATATATATATATATATAAATTGGGATTTAAAAATGACTCCCAGTCACATACCTTGTAAACTAAGTTTCATTGAGCAGTAAAGTTTATAAAGACAACTTTTGAAAAAGGACTTTTTATTAAACGAAATACTGACAAACTGATGAATATTTTAATCAGGTAGAAACTGCTGCCTGAGGAAAAAAAAAAATCTGTATTTTTTAAAAAAAGGTGAAAGTTCTTTGTTTCCATTAATATATGTTCCTATTTTGTCATAACCTACAAAAGTCACCATGATAAGTGACTAAAACATAGAAAAGTGGCTTCACTGTTGAATTCTAACAGTTTAAGAAATCCCAAAATAGCTGTGGCTGGTTGCCTCTAGGCATGTTCGTATAGTAGGTAGGATGGCTCTCCCAAGCAAACCCTGTTCTGGAAACCTCTGCTCAGCATTTTGAGGGACATGTAATGACTGTGTCTCTTCTGTCATCCAGTAGCAGGCCACTTACCACAATCTTAAAGGGAGTTCAGAAATGCAAAGAAAAAGAAGCACACCCTTGAGTCAGCCCCCATTTACCTCTGAACGCAGCCCAAAATCATGGGGCATACCAGCACACTGCTGAAGCTTGCCAGCGAGCAGCAAGGAGTCCGGCACCAGAGTGCTGCCAGCATCATCCTTTGAACCACCTGATGGGCTTAGTCACGTTGTTCTTGGGGTCGACACAGCTTCCACAGTGCATGGGAGGGACAAGCGTGCCTGCCCCAGGCTGCACTTACAGCCAGACCTGCAGGACCTGAACCTCCATCAAAGGTTGAGGCCCACAGAAGAGATCCCAGCCACAGGGTTCTCTGTGAGCAGGTCCACCAAGACTCTCATTTTTTTCACAGTGCAATTCTTCTGGCTAGAGCTAGTCAACATTTCCTAATACACTTTGATAAAGCCAAAGCTAGAGCACCTCATAAATACAGTCGTCTGGTTGGAACAAAGTTGAACTGCTTTACCACAGTGTTGTGTATTTCTGTATTGTGCTTTACAATTTAAGAGAGGCTCAACAACTGTTGTCTCCTTTCCTATGTAGCTTTCAGCCCCTACCGAATTTTCCTTAACTTGACATATCCTACACAAAATTGCTGAGCTCTCTGAGATTTGGAATATGGCCAAGTATCATTTGGTTGTAAAGTGGGAGACAGAGACATGTAAGATTCATACACAGATTTCTAAACTGCGCTGCTTAAGTAGCAGAAGGAAAACCTAAGTGCTTGCTGTAAGTTGAGCCAGAATATTCATCGTTTTTACTATTTATTTCCAGCATTTTCAACGTTTTGAATTTTAATTCCTTTAATTTATTTTTTAAAAGCATAATCACAGCTTGCATATATGATTGTAAAACCCAATAAATCTGGGGAGCTACCCAAGAAGCCAACAGAGGAATATCAGCTTGTATCTCTCAAGAATCCTAGCTGCAACCCTTACATTATTTGCAAGAAATACCATTTCATTGTAATTGTTATGTGGCCAGCTGAGGCTTGCTTAAGAATACCTAATTGGTGGATTAATCTAGACAAATAAAGAGTTTTTCTATATTCACTAATGTCTATGTGAAAAAGTCATCATTGTGTCCCTGGTCACAAAAAATGGAGTGAATGAAAAATCTTCTTTTCTTCTAAAAGAGTGGGCAAGAGGAGAGTGAGGTAAAGAGGTAAAGAGTGAAGATTAAAAATTAAGATGAAATTGCTCAAAAATGCACACGAAGTACTGTTGAAATGCACAAAATTGTGAAGGATAAAAGCAGGTTGGTCCTTCTAGAGCCTTCAAACCTCCTCTAGGTAGAGTGGTGAACCAATGTTCATGATCAGAAACAAACAGAAACTTAACTAATCGGCAGCATAAAAAAGTACAAAGTTGTCTGATGGATTTTACGTGTGTAATTTAGAAATGGTGCTCACCTGACACTATGTGAGTTTCTCCAGCTGGTTGGTTTGAGCACTAGCCCAATTCTGACCTCTGGGATTTGCAGCAATAAGAATTTGTCCATGCTACAGACCCTGTGCTGTTGTCACTTCCATGCACAGACAGCAACAGGAAGAGTTTTCCTGTTAGTGTCGTTACAGCACTTCTTCAAAGGATGTGGGCTTAGCCAACAAAAGCTGTTCACTGTCATCATGGCTATATCCATTTGGGAGGTTTTCTGGAATAATGGTTTGGTGGCATTGTATGTTTACTTGAGAGGGGAAAGAGAATGAGCCAGGTTAGGTAGTAAGTTTCAGATGAAACAGGCTAAGTGAGAACTGTTGAGTTACTTTACGCAACTTGCATCAAGCAGCTCATAATCCTGATTGTTATTACATTCCCTCTGTACCTCAGGACAGATTACAATGACCTCCATGCTCCTTACTCTTTTCTCAAGTACTATCCTTGAGTAAAATGTTGACCTCAATAAAGTCAAAAGGTGTATGGCCAAGAGGATTTTCTCCTCTAGACATAGTGAATCTTCTGGAGAGCAAAGTATAATGAGAACTGAGTCAGGCTGGATCTGGCTGAGGAAAGACCACATAAATAGCTTCCAAAATAACTGCTGAACTGTGTCATCTTCCCTTTCACATTATTGCATCCCAAGAGTTTTAATTTAGTGCTATAAATGTAGAAAGCCATGCTCAGACTGCAACTGCATTACTTTGCACTGCTTTAATCCCAGCAGTGCTGTCCTCTGGGGAAGCGCTCCTGATCTACACAGCTGCAAAGCATGGCCATGGCTGCAATGATCAGTAACTTAAAAGTCTTCTCAGAAGAGTCAGAGAGGCACATAGAAGGAACAACAGCTGCTCTTGTATGGCGAAACTTACACAAACCTTTAGGTCCGAGGAAAATGTTTAGAAATCAAAGCCTTTGTCACCTCAGTGTTCAGGAGGAAGTCAATGCCCCATGGCCAATGATAAATGGAGAGTCAGGGGCAAGGAGCATCTCAGCAGCTTTCCCTGTTGGGTCCTTAGATGAAGGTCTTGGTGCTGGGTTGTCTCTCACTGAGACAAGGCTGAATTCAATGGGAATCGACCACGGTTTAGACTGGACATAAGGAAGAAATTCTTTACAATGAGGGTGGTGAAACACTGGAATGGGTTGCCCAGAGAGGCAGTGGAGGCCCCATCCCTGGAAACATTCAAGACCAGGTTGGACAGTGCTCTGAGCAACCTGATCTAGTTAGCGGTGGTCCTGCTTACCGCAGGGGGGTTGGACTAGATGACCTCTAGGGGTCCCTTCCAACCCAAAACATTCTATGATTCTATGATTCTATGATTCTATGATTCTATGATTCTATGATTCTATGGTTGGGGTCTCCTAGTGATACTGTGATATAAAAAACAGCGGAGGGATACACTGATAAACCACAGCATATCTCAAGAGATTTAGGCAATCATAAGTATGTATTTAAAAAGTCCAGATGTTGAAATTATCAAGGACCCCTACCCTGCTGGCTATGTAAGCATGTACAAATTCTGCAGTTGCATGCTGTTATTTATTCCTCCAGTCATTTATTGTAGAGATGACAAATGCTGGGGAAAAGTTGCATATAATTTAGAGTTGATCCAAAAATACTTACAGAATTTTGTTGTTGACCAACCTGTTCTTCCAGGTGTGACAGTTTAATATGTTTTCCTGGTTGCCTTGCTGTGCATTGCAAACTCAAATATAGCTGTATGAATACATTCTTGATGTCCTGACGAAGAGGGAGAGCCTCCAAGACTTAGACTGATTTGCTACAGCAGCAGGAAGACGGATTTAGTTTTCAGGTGGTTGTAACAATCTGAATGAGATGACAGTCTCATGCTGTCTCATACGGATTGTTTATACCGATACTGTAAAGAAACTTGGGGGTGTGAGGCACATTTTGGCCTGCTCTGGCTGGTGCTTTCTGATGGCTGTTAAACTATGTTAATTAAAGGTGATACCAGTAAAGCTGGTGTCATCACACTGCATTTACACTGGAATAGCTGGAACTAAAACATGCAAAAAAAATTATATTACACATAAAATATATTACAATACATAATATGAAATATGTCCAATATATCATATGTGTGACACTATGTGCATGGCAATATATGCATAATTCATTATAGTACATGAATGCCATACATATTCTTTGTAGCAGTAATGATCTTGAATGAGACTGGGAGCTTTTTTCTTTCTTCTGGTTTGAATTTATCAATAAACACACTTCTGGTTACTACAAATAACTATCCAGGGGAGGACCCACAGGGAAGGCTAGATGGAAAAGCAATAGCAGTAAGGTGGCATTCATCACACAACCGACATGCACTGGCTGTGATTCCCCGCCCCTGCCTCCCAACTGCATCCCTTCTCAGACAGTAATTCTTGGTCTGTGGGTGTGACTTGGTGCCCTCTTAGGCTTCTCAACAACTTGGAGGTTTCCACCATATTAAATAACAACACAGGAAGAATTTTGAAGGCACGGGGACCAGTATGTGCTATGGCAGTCAGTGGGAGCTGTATGGCTACCAAACCCTTGTGATCCTTGTCTGGATCAAGACATCACTTTGGGTATATCCACAAAGAATACTGCAAGTAGCCACAGGCTTGCACTGCCCATGCTTTGTGAAGACTGTGAGCAATTAAGAAAGCATGCACTCAACACCATGCCCACCAAGCTCTGCTGGGGTCACAGTGCCAGGCAAAAATGACCACATGATGAGTGCAATGGGGTGCGCTCATGCTCTGCTAATTTAGAGTACAGGCAGAGTGAGCTGAAGTCTGCCATCCATGCACTGTGCATATGGTCATCTTCTTCTGTGGTTTGGGGAAGCCTGAATGAACCATACAGGGGGCTGAAAGTGCAGAAGAGAGGACTACAGCCACATGCAGAGTCTTGCTGAGATATCCTGTCCAATTTACAGCCCTTTGCCACCTTGTTCATATTTCTGTCAGCACAAAGGAGAAGAGAATCAAGTCTTTTTCCTTCCAGAGATTTTGAAGCCTGAGAAAGATCAGCAGAGGAGGGGAAAGAAGAAAGATTTTGGATGAGGAAGGGAAGGGGAGGGAAGCTGAAAGCAACTGGGTTGCTGTGAATGCAAAGAAACCAGGTGAGAAGCGGTGGTGCACGGTCAAAGAGAAAGCTGGCTACACAGCTCCTCTTGAAGTGGAGGAGAAAGCAGCTCAGCAGCACTTGCTGCTCCAGTTAAATGTCAGTGAGGTAACTTCCACCAAAAGAATGTCTCCTGAGGGGGGAGAAAACAAGCAGAGTGTCAGGACCAGCTGGCAGCTTGAGAAAAACAACCATACAATTAAACAGCACCACTGGGAGCACTGGACGGCTGCCCCTGCCTCCTCATCGTCACTATTCAAGGCCTGTCAAAAGAATAATAAAAGGTGCTATAAAGAGAAGACAAATCTCAGGCAGTCAGAGCAGCAATGGGGCTGGCCAGAAGGGATAGCAGTCAGAGCTGGATTCCTAAAACTGTGTGAGCATTTAGGGGCTCACAGAGGCGGCTGGCTTTGGAGACATGCTTTCTGTCTCCAAAGGTGACAAGGCAATGGGAGGGCCTGCTCATGACCTCGCACCACACAGGGGTCAGGCCCTTCTGCTGATCAAAAATGCATGAGGATAGGTCTGTCCCTTCGTTTCCTTGTGGTTTTTGTCTGTCAGAGTGCTAGAGAAATGCTGGAGGACAGGACCGTGCCTGTCAGAGAAATGCTGGAGGACAGGACTGTGACTGTCAGACCCCTGGTCTGGAAACCTTCACATCACAGCCTCAGCCCAGTCCCAATCTTCTTCCACCTCCACACCTCCCTCCTGGTGCCGATACTGCGACGCTGTCCCGGCAGATTGGCATACGCCACAGTGAGAGGCACCTCACAAGTGTCACTCACCACAGCCCTTTATTTCAAATGACCTGATCCATAAAAGTTACCTGCTCAGTCTTGAGGGGAGCCAGAGATGAAATTTCACCCAGGCACAGAGATAATTTTCACTGTCTCCAAAACAGGAATCCTTGAGAAGAACAGATTCCTCCAAGCAATAAAGACTAGGAAGGAAATTGTTTTTGAAGGCCAGAAGATCCTATTCTTTCCAGATTTAGGCACAGTGATAAACATCAAAAGGAAACAATGGATACCCACTTCTGCAGGTGTTTCCTTCATACTTAACTGCTCCCCTCCAGCCTGTTGGGAATACTGTTCTTGCCTATTGTTTGGTAAATTCCAAGAATCATATTTATATCCATGATGTGAAGGACCGTGTGCTGGGTACAAACTCCCCTGTGCACGGTTGCAATATTGTGCCAACTGGAACACCGGGGAAGCCAAACCCCAGCTAGATTCCCCAGACCAAAGCCCTAGGTTTCAAAGCCACTGCACAGTTCAAGACACTATCATGTTCCTCTACCCAGAAAATGGAAAACAGCAAGTGTTTTCTTTCACAGACATTTTGTTTTCTAGTGTTAGAAAACGTTTCTTCACACCCATCTCCACCACACCAATAGCAAGACCTGCTCTACATTGCTGTAGCTGACCTGAAATAACATGCCAGAAATAAAAACACAAACATAAAAAGGCTACTCAAGGTGAGGTGGCATTCTTAAGCACAGCTCAGAAATTTTCCTAACCAATAAGGTGGTGGAACAGACAAAACCACCTCAGGAAGATGAGCTCATCCATGTGATAAGCCCTACTCCTGAAATTTTCTGTCTCCACCTTTACATGGCAGAGGTGAATGAGACAGAAGGACAATTTATGGAAACGAAAGTCAGATGAGCAAATGTTTGAGCGATATCAGACTTGGCATATTGATGCATACATGCTGCTAGATTAAGCAACATCTTTGAGCGAATCACTCTAATTTTCTGTCTGTTTATATGTGATATATAAAATAGCTATTCTTAAGTAGCTTTTCCATGGACACTGCTGTAAACCCTCCACAGTGGAAGAAAAACATAAGCATTGTAATTTTCAGATAGGGAAACTGAGTCACCAAGAGATAACAGATATTTCCTAAGTAGCATGGCATGACAGCAGCACAACTGGAAAAAAGGTGGCCCTCAAATCTCCCAGTGAAGCATTTTCTCCCCACAAGCAGACTGCCTTTACATGTGTATGGATGCTAGTGTGCACACTCAGAATGCCAAGTCCTGTAGCCCTAATGAAAGGAATAATTTCCCGATGTAGTTGATGTTTGTCTGTTAAAACACAGAATCAAAATTAAGACTTGAGATTCCCAGTTTCCACCTTCTGAGATCTGTAATGCGCAGCTTGGGTGAACCACTGTATATTAAAATGACAAAAGGACCATCCCATCCATCAACAGATACAAAATTAAATCATAGCAACACAAATTCCAATTGAAAACCTAAACTTAAGTCTCCAAGTCTAGCAAAATTCTTGAACCTTCAGCAGCAGCAAACTCTGTTCAAGCATTACTTGCCCTCTAAGAGACTAAACCAGTCACCTTTTTTTTTTCTAGTGTGAGGGAAATGAAGGTATTCAGCTACATGCCAGTTGTCAAACAGAATGTCTGTGGCAGAGGAGTTCTCCAAGATATGGTCTCTGACAGCCCAGAACTGTTTCTGTGACGGACATCAATAAGCCTTCCATGGGTGTTCCTCCAGGAAAAAGCAAAATGCAAACTCAGCGTCCCTACCACTTGCCACTTGCTCTGGGAGTCACTGTTGACAGAAAAACAAACAAATCAACCCCCAGGTCCCCCAAAGGCCCACCCTCAATTGAAGACAAAAAAGGCCTGTCCTGAAGAAAACCAACTCACTATGTAAAAGGTGTTTTTGTCATAAGCAATGATGGAGAAACTATGGGCTTCCATCTCAGAAAAACTCTTCAGTTCACAGATCTCCTTTTCAGCAGCTCCTTTTTACAATGTACCTTTCTCCAAACCCATGTTGAATTTTTACCTCAGCATTTTTGTGTAGTGGTTAAATTGTGCATTTCTGACGTGGTAAAATATAAAGGACAACATGTATTAGTCAGCAGAAGGAAAATTTTTATTTATTATTTATAGGCTTTTTTATAGTGCTCATCACCACTGTCTCTAAGCACATCCCAGACATTAATGACTTTACCCTCACAACACCCCACAGAGGTCAGTCACCAGTAATGTCCTCATTGCTGAGAGACTGAGCAAAGGCCACAGGGCCAAACCTCAGCTGGAAATGGGAACAGGTCCCCAGACCATCTCCTTTGTCTCATGCAGAAGACAGATCTTCCTTACCCTCCCACCCCCACCCCTGCTTCTCCAAGCATTTTACATGTCAATCCCACAGAAACTGACATTGTCCTTATTTTTAAGGAGCATGTCTCATCAAGCACAATAGGATCATTCACAGTGCTTGGAGCAAAGCAGGTGGATGAGCCCTTCTGGGTTGATGATGTCGTTTGGCATGAGCTCTCTGTTGCTTTGTGGAGCTGAAAGAAGACGAGTGAGGAAGGTTGACTTGTTTACAGCATCCCAATAATTAATAACCATACTGGAAAATGTTTCTAGATATACACATACCAAGTCCCGAAGCATGACACGCACTTTGATTCATGTACGACATGTGCTCTCTGATACATAAAATTCTCAGTGGCCTGGAGTTTGTCAGCCTGTTGACTCTGCTGAAACATATGTTGGTCTATGGAGGGAGCTGCGTGATGAGCAATTTCTCAAATGTCCCAATTTGGAAATGTAGCTGCAGACACTGTTTTAGAGGAAGTGCTGTGTGATTGAAAGCTGAAGCTGCACCATGCAGTTCAAATTAGATTTGGACATTGTGTGCACTGTCAATTTGGAGAACTCTTCACATGCTTGCCAGCAGTTTATAGGAAATATGGGCATGAGCCACAGACAACATCTAGTCCTCCAGCTTCTATTTAGTTTTAATCAGACAAATGTCTCAAAACACAAAGAGAAGGAACCTTGAATTTCAACAGGAAACACACGGAAGAGCAGAGCTGGAAGGATAAGAGAACGGTTTATTCCAGCATGATCTCTGAACTTCACATGATCCATGGCCTGCTGGTCTCCCTTAGTCCTGGGGAGAGTGGAAACCAAAACTAGCAGCCTGCAGGTCATTTGGTGGAGGTAAATAAAACCAGTTTGGAACCAGCTACTCTCTCATAACCTCACTCATTTCATTCACCACCTGTTTTTCTGAAAGGTGGTGAAGCAATAAAACACACCCTTGATTACCTTTTCTTCCCTTCTCAGATCTTTTCAGCCTTTTTTGAAGTTGCAGAAGTGTGCGAAAATCCAGTTGCACCTAGGGTCCGATCCAGCACCCGCTGCCCTCAGCAGGGTTTGAATGGAGTCCATCGGCCTGGGTTTGCAGAAGGCTGGATCCAGAAAGCACTTAATCACATTAGCTGAAGTCCCGCTGATTTCACTGCAAACTTTTTCCATCATGCTTGTTAAAGATGAGGGTGCTGTGAGCAATTTTCCCTTAACTGCCTATGTTTAAGTTCAGCACAGCAAAGAAAGCTCAAGCTGATCGGGGGCCCAGTTGATTCCAATGGGATTAAGCATTTGTTTACAGGCAGGCATGTGTGTAAGCACCTTCCTGGATTACAGCCTTACATCTACTCAGGTTGAAATGACTGTGCTTGTACTGTGCTGAAACAGGGCTTTTATTGTCCTTTGAACTGAAGGCTGTATGAGAGTCTTCTTCCCTCTGCTCTGATGGTTGCACTGAAGGACATTACGGGTTCCTACAGTAAATCTGGCTCCATGCAAGTCATGACCATTTTTTTCCATGGAGTTAAAATTCACTTTCTCCTCTCACAGGACCATGGAAAAATCTAAGGTTGACTAGGATGACTATTCCTCCATGCAGCAAATTGCATGTTATTTAATAAAATCCCCACAAAACACAAATCACTATGATTCAAATCCATATTTGGTATAAAGCAGGCCAGCTCCTTTTACCTTTTTTTGTGCAAGCCACTATTATTTGATAAGGGAGTCTTAACTGAAAGTATATATCAGCCACACTTTAATGACTGCACTGGCCTTCTACCAATTACATGTAAACTATGTAATTATATGTAAATCATGGAATATAATAGCACGGGCCATGTATCACCATACAAACATGTTCCACAGCCCACTCTTCGGGTGGAACACAATGATGCCAAAGCTAATCAGAAAAAGACAAAGGAGAGAACTCAAAGATTGTAGTAGTAGTAGTAGTAGTAGTAGTAGCAGCAGCAGCAGTAGTAGTAATAATAATAATAATAAACTGAAGCCAGAATAAGAAGCATTTACTTGTAGCCTGATACAAAGCAGACTGAGTTCAATGAGATCTTTTCTGCTGATTTCACTGGGAGAAGGATTAGGTCCTTCTTTCCTATGCATGGAAACCAGATAGCCGGGGTTGTTTACTTTTGTTGTTGTCAGCAATTTAATCTAATTTACCCAAATCAAAACTGTACCCTTTTTCACAAATCTTTGACTAGCAGATACCAATGAAGCTTAGTCCTTCCTCAAACTCTCTGCCTCAAGTTAGCAGTAGCAAATGCAAACAGCTGGGATGAAGTAGAAAACTGCGCCCCAAAGAAAAAACCAAGAAAAATAATTGCAATGTATGTGAACACATCCTTCTGAGTGGGTGCTACACATGCCCAAAACACACCACCCACTGAGGAAGCCTCAGTGAAGCCTAAACCCTTCGCCCGATCATGCGAGGGCTCTTGTGAGGTGTAATCTGAACACAATTTGTCTCATCCAGTATTCTGCATGCAGCCAAAGGACAGCTGTCCCTTTTCTACCTCAGGGCTCTCTCACCCTGTCCTTCCACATGAGACCTTTGGGACATACATGGGGGTCAGCTGACAGCAGTACTGGCTTCTGCAGCAACATGACATCCTAGCCAAGACAAGAGGACTACCGCATGAGAGCCTGGACAGACACCCAGAAGAAAACAGGCCCACTGCTCACAGTTTGAGGAAAAATGAAAGGACAAGTGTGAAGCAGGTGGGGACTGGAAGCACATAGATTTAGGGCTCTGACTCATGGCTGCAGATGGATTTAGCTGGGTTAGCTAAGGCAGCCGCTGCCTCAGCTGTCTGCCCCAGTCCTCTGCCAAAGGTTATTCTGGGCTGTCTGAAGGGGATGGGGACCCACTCATGTCACATATGGATCGAAGGCACCTTGCAGAGGCTGTGGCAGCTCAGGGGCAGGTACACCTTCTGCTCAGCCTCTTGGTCCTCCCCACCAGCCAGCGGGAGGCAGGGTCCCAAGTGACGGCACCCTGGGAGGGCAGGTCTCCAGAGCCACATGTGTAAACTCTTGTAGAAGTGCTATCGGGATCGTCACACATGTCTAGCGAAAGATGGTGTTCAAGAAACAGGTTATTCGCGTTTAGAGGTCAGTAGCAAAATTTCTCTGAGGATTTTTGAAAGTAATGACTTCAGGGGACCACAGGTTTTGGTATCCAGCTCACAACACCCAAAGCACTTTTATAAAATAGGTCAGATGCTCAATATCATATGAAAATAAGGCGCTGCAAGCTCAAAAATTAGTATCAGTGTTCCCTTCAGCGGTAAGTGGTGCCCCTGAACCTACAGACTGCCGCTTCCACATAGTAACTGTATGAACTACAGAAGAGTGACACCAAAATGTGGCTCTCTGTACAGAGGTAGCAGAAATTATCTCACAGTCAGTACCTGCAGGGACAAAAGAGGTGGAAGAGGCCAGCCATGCAGTGAATCAGAGATGCCCTGTGCTCTGCCCCAGCCTCCCTGTGTTTTGAGCAGCACCTCACTTTAGCGGAGCTTTCCTCTGGAGATACAGGGGAGGAGAGGTCTCCAGCTGTCTGGAGAGGTCCCTTGATACCCAACCATCCTCTGGAGAAAAAGCTGGACTGCAAGAAGTGGCCAGTTCTATGACTTTGTCCTCCTGCACTGGCTCTGCCTTTGTGCTCAGGCCGTCTCCCGTGCTCCAGCATGCACTGCGTGCTCCCCAGCAGCACCTCGGGCTGGTTTTGGGTGCGTACAGCTAGCAACCTGCCAAAAGATAGCTTTAAAGCAAATATGGGTACATCTACATCAGCCTGGAGACAGAGTGGTGACAGCAGGGTAGACATACCTTGCAGCTAGCTAATTCAAACACTTCATTATCTGAGGCATTGGCAAGACTTATAGGGCCTCCACTGCATTTTCCCTAACTAATCAAGCTGAAGGCTAGGCATAGACCTCACTGCCAAGGCAGAGTACCGAGTGTCCCGGACAATGGCTCCTGGGTAACCCAGCCAGCTTTGCTAACAGGGACAGTCCGTTTTGGAGTGATGAATGCTATGTTATTGGCTGAAACTTGTTAGACACGCTGTATTCTCTCAACATGATCTCCTAACAGAAGAGAACAGAATACAAGCCGGCTTGTATTTTCCTGCTTAAGCATTCACGAAGAAACAGAAAGCCCTAAGAAAGTACGCCTGCTGGTTCCTCGCCTGTGTTACCCATATTGAGCTCAGTGCTGACAGAGTTTGTTGAGATGTTGGGAAATAATGTGTTTTTAGAACACTAAAACTATCATTGCCTCTGATTAAAACAATCCAGCTCCCAGTTTGGTATAGTCATGATCACATACTGTTCTAAACATATATTCCAGCCTCTCTACTTATGTTCCCAGTTTCATACTCGAAACCCATGATTTCACAGAGGTCACTTATACACCTTGAGTGAAGCAACATAAAATTACCTCTGATGCAGGTCTGGAAATAGCCTTCCCCCCACTTTCTCCTTGCTTGTTTGTGCGAGTGCGTGTTTGCGCGTGCTTATGTTCTTGAGTTGATATCTATTAAAGACTGATCTCATTTGTGTCAAACATGCCACCTACAGGGAGTGTTTTGGACCAGTCAAGTTACAGGAGATAGATAAAAAAGAAGAAGAGTAGGTAATGAATATGGAGTGTAAATGCCTCAGCAAAGTAATGGAGACATGTACTAACAGCAAGTGAAATTTGACCTTCTGGCTGAAAATCTGATAGCGAACCAATTGGAGAACTTTAGAAAATTGGATCAGCCTCAATGGGCACAGAGTAAACATTGGGAGTGCAATACAGTCTTATTAAACATAATGCACATTTAATGCATAATTTTATTGCAACCAATTTCATGCTACTGCCTTAAATGAGTCTGGGTCTACTTCTACTGTAGCAGTCCACTACCATTAGTGCCTCTTAAAAGAATTGCAAGGCCAGTAAACTATCACTGGTCTGATCTCTCCCTTAGCCCATACTTTCTGCTTCATAAACTCTCCCAGCTCCCACAGCTTGTAGTGAGATCTTGTCTTCGTTCAGTACGCAGCTTTTGAAACACTAAACTGTTTTGGCAAGTCTTCACAGATGGGAATGTTACAACATTTCCATTTTATGCTGGTGCAGTAAAGCAGTGAACCTTTGCAGCTATAGATCAGTCAGCTGAATCCCAGCCTTACAACAGGAGTTCCTGGAACCTATACGATCAGCCCGGTGCTGAAGATTTCTCAAGCACAGCAGGCAAAATCCTATTTTTCTAAGTGACAGCAATAGTGTTTGCCCTCTGACAGGAACAAGGAATAAGGAAAACAAATGATGCTGAGTGCTAAGCAAGTGAGTAGCCCCCCTCACAGACTGATAGAGTATGGCTGGATTAACACATAAGAAACTGCAAAGAAGGAACAGTAAGTGCTTAATTTATACTATCAAAGTACAGAAATCCACATCCTGAGTTTCCAGTTGCTGCTTGCTGAGATCTTCACAAGCTTCAGAATTGTCACTTGCACCTTGTGGAAACACCAGCAAGGGAAGAGATGTTTCAGCATCAGGCTGGGACTTGCCAGGTGTAAGAAGCATCCTATGTTATAGTTGAGCTTGGATTTTCAACACCCTTAGGCTTCAGGAGTGTTTGAGCCCAGAAACTTGATCTGAGCCCATCCCTAGATCTGAGATCTGTCCTTCATGTTTTATAACAGTAAGCTGTTAATAACATCTGCAGAACAGTGCTACTGGTGCTCTCTGCAGGGGTCCTGTTTTCTAGGCACCACACACATATGTACACAAGAGCCAGCTCTTGCCCTGACAAGCTTTAGGATTTCAGCTAGTAGCAAAATGCAATGTAGGGCTGATACATGCAGAGGAAGAGTGGAAGAGGCCACCACTGCTGTTACCAAGCAGTACGACGTCATGAATCAAGCCTTCAGTGTTAGTGAAATAACACATTGGTTGCTTTGATTCACATCCTGAGTTTTCAATCCCTCCCTCCTGTGATCACAACATCTAGGACTCACTTCATCATCTTCAGCCACGCAGCTACAGAGCTGGAGGTTTTCTGGGGGGAAAAAAAAAAAAAGGACCCAAAGATTGTGATACGCTTTATTTAAATTCTGAGTATGGTAACTGAGGAGGTCTAGAAAGACTACTGCAGTCCTGGTATCAGGGTCTTCTGGAGCACACAGGAGTCCATGAGTTCAGACCCAAAATATAGCATGCTTCTGTTGATATTACACCACAAAATCTAATTTCTGTTGTCCCATTCATTTGGACAGTGCAAGGCACATCGAGACATGTCAGAACTGGACCTAGTATTTTGCACTCCCACAGACTAATGGGGCTGTCTTGTGGCACATTGAACTTTAGTGCTCTTGGTGGATAGAGCAAACTTGGTACCTTTTCTAAAACTCAATGCGTATGTGCACCTTGAACTTCACCTGGTCACCTAAGTGGCACAGCAAACCTATAGAGATAGGCTCAAAAGTAGGGGCACGCTTTTAAGCATATACACGATTTCCAATAAAAGGACACATATCCCCAAACTTAGGAGATGGTTTTGCACATTTATGGAATGATGGATTATTGAAAAGCACTCTATAGATAATGGTCTTATTCCCAGTTCCTATAAATCAAATTATGAAGAGATGTGTCTGATTGTGAACATACTTAAAAATTGCTAAAGTCATGCGATTTTCCCCCATGTGTTTAAACCAAAAAAAATGATACAAAAGTCTTAATCATCTTTAACTCTAAATAGCATTTAATTAGCAACTCAGCAGCATTGTAAATGGTAACACATGAATAATTCTGGAGGGGGAAAAAAAGAAAATAAAACACTTCAGCATCAGTCTCACCAGGATTTGTAGATTGGGAAGAAAAATAAGTTAAAACAACTGAAAAGCCTTTTGACACTGTCATGTCAGGCTGTGGAATTTAAAGCTGGTGGACTGGATGTGGTCTGTAACCTCATTTCACATGTCCACGCACATACTATTTTGAGGGGAGGAATAGGCAGGAGTTGGAAAGTGCAACTCTGGACTTCAGATGAGGAATGTGCAAATGGGTAGTCCACCAATGGCAGGAGCAGAAGGCTTGTTTGGCCTCCAGCAGAGGAAGCATTTCATCATCCCTGCTTGAAGTCAGCCTACATTTCACAAAGATGAAGGGTGCCCACTTAGACAGTGGCTGTCCTATTTACATTCTGCACAGGTACATGCATATGCTTACCTTTATATGCATTTTTCCAGCACATGCATGCACACAGACACAAAACTGTAGAGACACAGGCAAAGACAAAAGTTCTAACTTTTCATGTGAGAATATCTGGCCTTTTCCGCCCAGATATGTTAGGAGCAAGGATGCTCAAAAGCTCTCCAAGGCTCCTCACAGAAAGAGGGTGCTCTGAAACCTCAAGACTGCTGCAGGCAAGTGCACACCTCTGGCTTGTAACTGTGGATACTCACCCACAAATGAGGCTTGCTCAGGCACTTCCCAAGCCAGAAGGGCTTACAACTTTTTAAGGTTGCCAGATGAAGCACAGTACCTATGTCTGAATAAACCTGTCCATCTTTGAGAAGACCTGATGGAAAACTGCAACTTTAAATTTGCTAAGAAATGCTAGCAGATTTGATGTCACTGACCTCCAGTTGGAATGAAACCTGGAAACTACCTATGAAATGAAGTTTTTTGAATACAGTATTCCAGAAATATCAAAGTGACCTTGCTGAAGACAACATTTGCCAGCTGAGGTCATATGTTTAAATAGACAAGCCAGGTGTAGTCGGAAAAAGCAGAAAATATTTCCACTCTTAAAAACTTTTATGTTTGAAATACTTCAAAGCTAAGAACAACTTCTCTGAGCCAAATCAGATATCTTTCTGTTACACCATCTCTGACAGAAAAGCGAAGTGGAAACTATAAACTTTCTCTTGCTTATGTCCTGAGACTATCACAGCTGCAGCAAAGCTACCCCTCCTTGTGGGAATGCTTCTTTTTGGTCTTACGGCTTTGACTGCTACAAAGACAGCTAACTTTTCTGAAAACATTTAATGAAATCTTTCAAGTTTGTCACAGTAGGGTCTTCCAAACTGAAAATATTTCTAATGCAAAATCATCAACAGATTATGTGGTTGGTTTTGGTTTTTTTTCACAAAGTTTTAAATTATTACACCAGTAATCTGTTGGGAGAGAGATAAATTAATAATCTATTGCTTTTAGCAATGGGTGGTTAAATCAGGTTCTGCTGGTGTGTCTCATACTTGTCATTTATTTTGTTCATTGTTATTTCTGCTACAGCTGCATCTGGAGACAGACATCCCCATGGATCCAAAAAAATTAAAAAAAAAGTTTGTCATAGCTTTGTATTCTGAAAGAGGGTATCAGCATGGCTTGCTTTATCCTGAAAACACGAATCAATAAAAATCAGTGCTTGTAAAAGAATAGCACACAGAAAACAATTAAATGGATATATTCTGTGGAGAACTTCTGAAACTCACTGCCAAGGGATGCTGAAGAGAGAGGTGTCTCTTCAAGGAAGACCTACCTTCCATCCTTATTCAGGACAGAAGAGCGTAATAAGGATGACTACACGTCAGGCTTTCAGCCAGGGTCCAGATCTTTCTTCCCATGTTGTGGTATCTCATGTGCAGGCAAATTGTGTGAGACAAGGTGGTGATAATTCATCATCATGAAAAAACATAAATTGTCAGATAGGCAATGCTGGGATGAAAGGAACACTATCTTTTACAGCATGCCAAGACTCTGAACTTTTATGTCTTTCTACAAGAAGTAATCAGAAACCACGTAACTGTTCTTGCACTTTTCTAATTTCTATTCCGATTTACTGTAAGCCCAGTGTGATAAGACCAAAAATGTATTTTAGCTGTGGGCAGGTTTTAAGACCACATTGTTCTAAAACCCTGAAAATCAGGGTCCTTCACAGAAACTATGATAAACCCTGAAGTCTGACTGTATTAGTAGGAGCTGCTATCATATAGACGATTTAATAAAGATTTCAAATGCTCCTCCTGTGTCCTAAAGCCATCATTCACTGCTAAAGGACTGTAAATCACTAAAAGACTCTGAAGGCTTTAATTTGAAATATATACATATAAAATATATGTAGCTCTAAACCAATCAAGAAATGTAATACCAGAAACTAAATTCCCTCTGTCTTTTGTCCATCCCTCACTTTAAAATACAAAACTTACTTAAATAAGAAATGTGGCTGTTTAAACACATCTGCCATGCTGGAGCAGTAGATCAAGTCCTCTATGCAAAGCAAACAAGAGGGGCTGTCCGTTAGAGAAGATATGGTCCAGAGACTCAATAAGGAGATGCAGGAGGAGGAGGAGGGCCTCTTCCTAGTCTCACCGCTAGTTCATGGAGTCAAGTAGCATGGTAGCAAATTCATTTGCAACTCTTTAAGATAATTTTCCTCCTTCCGTTCTGCTGTGAACTCGTTGGGGCAAGGCGACAACTCTGGGCTCAGCTGTGTAGGAAGAAACCTACCAGCTCCCTGGAAATGCTGGAGCAGAAATGGGAGGTTTCTGCTCTCACCTGCATCAGCCACTTTGCTGCTGCTCTCCCACTGTGCATTTTCCCCCTCCTACTCTGCCAGCTGTGAGCACCACAGCAAGGTGGTGGTGCTGCGGACATGAGGCATATCCACATCGGGCTTGGAGGTAGAAATTGCTAATAGGAAAAAAACCCCGGTGACTATGATTTCTAGAGGTTCAGGTTTAATGTTTTGAGATTTCAGCTGTAGGAATTGCCTCTCCTTGGGGAAAAAGGCCCTGCACCAAGTACTTAAGTCTTATGGTAATGTTTGCGAAGGACAAACGAGGGAAGGATTTCATCCCAGGAAAGCTGCCCTGATGGACTGCAACCATGTCAGCATGAACACATGGAAAAATGCGGGGGCACACAAAGAAAATCAGAGAGCTTTCTCTCTGGCTTTAGCCTACAACAGGTCTTTCTACCACATGAGAGAAATAATGATGCAAAAAAAAAACCCAAGGAAAAGCTGGAATATGGAAAGAAAACCAACCAGAAACTCTGCAACCTGGGCATGTTTCAAGAGTTCAGGAATCATGCTCCCACAGCTTTGTGGTCCTGGCAGGGTAGGTTAATAAACCAGCAGTTTTATACCAAATGTCCCTTGACTGAGTGTCAGCAGCTCCAAGCTTGTCTGCCTGGCAGAAATTAATGTGACGCTTCTAGCATATTTCATAGTGGTCAATAATTAATTTTATGAAACATCATCGCCTTTCTCCCTGCCAGGCAATACCGGCTGTTGCTCCTCGGGAGAAGCAGGGGACCATCCAAGTTCTCAGACCTCTTCCTCCCCAGCTTGGAGGCGGCAG
>NW_009259178.1:898910-958253 GCF_000687185.1 Egretta garzetta | reverse complement strand
GCAGAAGCAGCCACTGCCTGGGCAGTAGCAGCAAGCCCTGCCTGGTGCCTCGCACGCCAAAATGCACGAGCAATGGGGCTGGGAAGGGAAAATGACCTCCAGCAGGGGTGAGACCCTCAGGGTGCAAGGGGACTGCTGATTTCCACCACAGGAGGATTTGGCCCACCCGAGCCAGCACGGAGGGACAAACCAAAACATGTGTCCCTTGGAGGGCTGGAGCTCAAGCCACCATTTGCCTGTCTGGAGCAGGGTAATTTGTCAGACACCAGCTGCTGAGAGCTCTGCCCTCTGGGGCACACTTGTTATTATGTTACAGCCTGCCTGAGGAATGTGGGATGCCGTGGATGGGAGAAGGATTGCAACCCCCATTTGCACAAATAATTGGAAGACTTCTTTAGGCGAGAGCTTCTATCCTGCGTGGTGTTGTCCCTAACGCAATAGCCAGCCTTAGGAGGGAAAAGGGGAGGGAAAAAACGAGGAGAGGGAGAAGAAGGAGAAGGAGACGAGGAAAGAAGCAAGCTGGCAACCGCTGGGGAAGTGCTTTTGTGACCACACAATGAGATTTAAGACCGGATGGAAGTGGTCCCCCCACTCGCCTGCTCCCTCGCCGCGTCTCCCCCGTCTCTGAAAGAGTTACTCGGGAGGATTTCAAGGGTAGGTTTCTAGAGCGACACCATGTCTAATTACGTACAAGACGGAATGAAAAGGTGTAGGCCTGTCTTTCCAGCTCAGAAAAAAATGTGGTGTCCTGCGAATAAGAAATGAACAGACTGACCTTTTCAGAGCTGCTGAAAGAGAAAACCAGATGTATTCCTCAAGAGTCACTATGACTGAAGGGTGATAAAGGCTTGCATTGTGCACTTGAATAAAAGGAAAGCTAACCAGAAAACAGCAGCTGATAATAGTCAGGCCAGGCTGTGCTATTGTCCAAGGCACAAATGTTCAGCATTGGCCTAGACCACACTGCTGGTATATACAGCGCAGACTTGGGGGAGAAAAAAAACGGGGGGGTATGGGGGGGTGGTGGAAGAAAAGGCAGCTTTTTTATTCATGTTACCTACAGGAGATTGCGTGAAACCACTAGCAGTTTTAAGACCACAGAGGAAGAAAATTATCTGGGATCCTTTCCCCACCACACACAAACAAACATACACACGCTCCATTTCTAACATTATGTTCCTGTAAGATCTGAATCTAACCATCTGCCAAATGAATAGACAAAACCCAGCTTGTCTTCCAGGGTTCAGATGTAAGGGGGTGGATAAAGAGGAAACATCACGCTGGTGAAGAGGCTAGAGCTTTCTGCACTGCAAAACAGGGGTCTCCAGAGCTCAGGACAACCAGTGAGAAACAACAATGGCTTTAATTTAACTAAGGACCAGGAGCTGGGTGGGGAAGTCTTGCAAGGCATGACCGTCACCCATACCAGGCAGGTTGCTGACACCACCATAAAACTCCAGGAAAAGGCAGGGGCAGGGGATAGAAAAGGAGGAGGAAAGGAGCAACTTGTGGTGAAAAAAAAAAACAAAACAGAAATTAAGCCCTAGCCTTCATCACTTCCCACTCTTGGGGACCAAACTGGTGGCTCTCTGGGCAGGAGCCACTTGCTTGAAGGCCTGCCACTGTGACCTCTCTGGTTTCTCCAGCATCACGGACCCACCAAAGAGTCTCTCTGCCACTTCTGAATGTCATGTCAGTGTTTGAGAAGCAAGGCTGGGTCTGAGTGAGCACATCTTGCCCATTGTAGATCGTTATTTTTAGAGTGGGCACAATAAGCTTCTGCCAGGCACCATCCGAAGCCAGCCACGTCCATGCAGAAGTGTAAATCAAGCTCAGTGCTCACTGGCAGACTTTGCCTTTTCTTATTTAAATATGGTCTCCAAAAAACCACTTTGGGGCTGTTATCTGTGAATGTGGTGGGAGACGGGTTCCCTGCTCCTCGTTGCCCTACCAGAAACAACAGACGTGCAAAGAAGCTCTGGGGCTTTTTGTTTTTGCACAGCATTGGCTTTGTCCTTAACAAAATTAGTTCAAGGAGATTTATTGCTGGCAACGGGCACTGAGGGCTGGCCTGGTGCTTGTTTGCAGGAGATGAGACAGGGTGTTCCCACCGCAAAGTGCCTCACTTTGGCTGTCAGAAGATGGGGTGGATTTTGCTTCCTGGCTAGTGGCTGCGTGACCTTGGGTGCATCCCTTCACCTCCCCCTGCCTGCCCCGGTTGTCTCAGGACGACGCGCTCCTCAGGAAGTCCTCCCGAGCTGGAGCTGGAGCTGGCTGTCAGCGTGCATACAGCTCCTAGCACCGCGGAAGGCATCACTCAACAGGGGATGGAGCAGCTGTCTGTGTAAGGAAGTAATTATACTGTCGCTACCAGATACAAGTCCTCCACTGATCAGTCAAGCAAAGAAACGGGGGCTCAAAGGAGAAGCACCAGAGAGAGGACCCAGCTATCTGCCAGCTGTGCAGTCAGACAGGAGTGAGACTATTTCCCTCCACCCTGCCTTCCCAATGTGTTTCAGCCCAAACCTGGGAAAATGACCCCGGGGAGCCGGCTGTTTTGAGGCTCCTGGGCCATGGCTTTTCTGTTGTGATTACCCCAGAGGCATCTAATTAGTAGCAATAGGGCTGCCTTTTCTTTCTGATCTCTGCAAGGAACTGTACTGAGAAGCTACCAACTCATCTCATGCTGTACCCACAAGACCCGTACAAGCTCCCTAGCCAGTTAGCTTTATTTTTTTGTATGTCAACAAAAGTAGGAGAGATTTGAGGGGTGGAGTAGATGGACAGGAGGAGAGAGAAAGTGATTCATGGGGAAATAATGTATTCCTGCCATACATTCAGAGAACTAAACAGCACATGTATACACACACGCACACACTCATGAGGCTGAGGAAGCAGGCTGAATAACTTTCAAAAGGCTTGCTGCATCTTGCTCCATGAGTGGGTATTGCTTGGCTATTTCTAAGAGACAGACATTAAAATCCGCAGCACAGTCATTTAGAATTTCAAAGGATTCTTCTTCAGGGGGTGGAATACAAAAGACACCACAGTTATTCACATAATACAGGCAAGGTTGGGGAAACAGCAGCATGCCATTAGGTAAGACTGAGCAGAAAACCTTTCTGGAGAAGGCTAAGTTCTATTCATTCAAAGTAAAGAAGTGACCCTAATCATTTCTTATTTATGCTTTTATCTGTGTATGTATGTGTAAGCGTATGTGTATGTATATACAGCTATCTTTGTGCAGCTATGTTTTCTACACCACTTGGAGAAGAGATTGAGAGGATCTGAAATGTGTACTGTGGTGCAGAAAAGGAGGGGGAAAAGAAATATATATATTCAAAATACATCACACATCATCCACGCATCTACACAAACATGCTCGCGTTTCTTTCACCGTGAGCTTTGGGTGTCAATCAGCAGAGAACAAACAGCAAAATGAAAACCAGGAGCTCCTTCTGTTGAGGTTTTATGATAATGTCCTCCAACATTTCCCTGTTATTGTTTTTAATGTGCTAAACTAACTGTATGGCTGGAGCGGCAAAGAATGTAAAGCTCACACATGTAAAGCATTGTGTCCTCTGACATACTATTACACAGAAGGCTCACAGTTCCCCTCTCTCCCTCCCCTTCCTGGTGTTGATGAATTACATGAGATGAATATCACAGATCTGGGGGTTTTAAACCGTGAGCTTAGGCAGCAACAACGACTGCAAAGCAGACATCGTTGTCTGAACCTCTATTGTTTCTATTTCGGGAGCACATTGAGTGATTAGTTTGGGTAACAGTAACATCACATTACCTTCTACAGGCTGGAAATATCTTTTAAAACTGAGGCAACGCTGAAGCCATGTGATACAATACTGTAGACAGAGCCAAGTGGAATACATCAAAGAGTGCCTTGATGCAGATGTTTCATGCAGAAGAAAATTAGGTCAGAGACCACTTCAATTTCAGCTTCTGCCAGGCTTGTTTGAGAGCTTCCAGTGAATTCCTAATGAATAGCTTCTAGGGCACTTTTCTCTCATTCAGTCACAAACTGCCACAGCCAGATGAGCTTTCCATGTGGAATCTTTTCTCATTATTTAAAATACTATTACTTTGTGTTCACAGATTCCAGAATCTTCCTTACAACAATAGCAACAACTCCCCCTCCTTCATCACCCCCCAATAAAATATATGGGAAAAGGAAAAGGTAAGAAGAAAAGAATAACCAATTGATACACAATGTATGATATAGGAGGGGGGAGGAAAAAAAAAAAGCAGCCTTTTACCAATTTTACATGGTAAATAAATACTTGCTAAGGGTCCTTCTCAAATGCAGGGCTTTTTGAATCTCAGGTGCTCAGACTTGTGGAGGCAAAGCAGTCTGCAGAAACCCAAGTGTTTTGTTGATGTTTTTCGTTTTTTTCCTTTATTTTTTTTTTTTTTATAATACAAGGAAGCTTTTTGGTGAAATGACTTTAGGAGAGAAACAACTTTCCCCAAGTGATGAAGATGCCACATCTTGGTTTTGTTTTTCTTTACCTACAGCAAGAAGAAATTTTTTTATTTTTTTTAATGGCAAAGAGTGAGATGCTTTAAAGATGTTTTTACAGCCAGTGCACATATCAGCTGGCACTGCCTGCTATAGCTGTTGGCCCGTTGCACTTCCGACAGGAGAGCAGAGTCTAGTCCAGACCTGCACACAAAGAGACTACACAAAGCCTTCTGAACTTCTGTTGAGCCACAGTGCCCATCCGTTTCTCTCCTGAGCTCATTCCCCTTTCGTGAGTAGCTTTGGGGGCCTCTTTTGAACCTCATGACTAAAAAGCAAGTAGTAAGTGTGTTCACTAAGCAGTTTAGGTCAGGCTCTTCTTTAAAGCTGAGTATAAGCTGAGCAGAGGAGCTTGCAATTCCATACATGGCATACATCAGGGACTGCAAGGTTATGGCACTTAGAAATATAAACAGTAGCCTAGCACCTTCCTCATCAGGAAGAAGTCTCAAGTACCTGTAATGTGGGTGCTTTTACCATGGTCCACCTTCACCCTGGAGCATAAAAGCAGCTCAGCAAGCTGTATGCCAGAGTCCAAGACTCCAATCCAGGACGCAGCCCAGGCACATGTGACCTTCTGAGTCTCAGGCACATAATTTAATCCATGCTATCCCTGATTCTTTTTTCCTTCCTGTGGTTGGCAGGGGGCCAAATCTGAAGGTGGATTGAAATCTATAACAGTCGGGGTTATCTGGTGCTGGGACATAGCATATTGATAAGGTAAAGATAGAAATCTGATTGTTGAGATGAGAAAAACCTTCTCACTGGTTACCACCCAGGCATGCAGGGAATAGGGTCTTGACATAGCAGCAAGGTCCTCTCTGACACAGAATCAGGATCATCTCTGAATAATTTTACCTTGCAATCCTGAGTGTCCTGTATGCCACCCACATGTTGCACAGGATCAAATAGAGACCAGTGACTCAGACTGTTATCGGAGAGGATCCAGAAACTGACATCAGCCCCAACATGTCCAGCTGTTGTTGTTTGCTGAGTCGCAGACTCATGACAGAACAGTGTGAACTCCCTTGTGTTCCCAGGGGCTTAGGAGGAATGAAAACATAATATGAATTTGTAGCAGAACAGCCTCCGTTCTGCATCTCCATTTTCCTGTGCAGAACTCAGAATCCTATAGGACTTCACAGATGTCCACTTTTGTCCACTCCAAGCAGAACAACTGAGACCCTTGCCCATCAAAGCCATAATTTCAGAGATTGTTTGATGTTTAAGATGCTTGCAAATTAACAGCAATGCACGGGGACCTGATTTTTAAGACATTTTTCAGACCTTCTACAGATGGAATTTTCTGTTTTCTACCATGTCCAGCCTAGTGCTCTCAGAAATGAAAGACCACATAACCAAAGGTCATATTTCGCTTTCTAAACCCATGTTTCTTGAGATGACTACGCAGGGTCAAGGTCAAGAATAGAGCCCTGAACTGAGTGACTCATGGCAGGAACAGGATATCCCTGCTCACGTGCACATCTAACAGTCTGGACAGAACGTGACAATTTTTTGCCCCAGCAGCCACATCAACAGCCACTCCAGACATATCTTTGGTGAACCACTTAGCTGTGTGATAATTAATCCTACTTCTCTAAAGGGACCAGTTGTCCACAAAATGTCCCACCTGCTGCTGTCTGACTATAACAGATCTGTGCTTCTCTTCAGAGGCTCTCATCTCTTTTGGTCATGACACCAAGAGATTTTTGGGGGGGGCTCTCCTACAATCAAGCCCGTCCAAGAAATTCCCAGACAGAGCAAATAGGAGCATCTTTCCCTCACTCCATAATCTGAACTCCTAGTCTCTCATACAACTTCATGATCTCTGTATGTCTGGAATGTTTGTGCCCTTCCCCATTAGGTCATTGTCCCACACTCTCAATTCTTAGGGCCCACAAAGACACAGTGGCTCACGTAAATGCACCTAAATGCACTTCTCTTCTACCTCAAGTTCTCAGCCCTTTTAACTCAATTTCTCCTATTTCATTAACTTCTCCAAGGCCTCACAGATCTCATAGGCTTTTGCAACCTCCACTTGTCTTAAAAACCCCATCATTTGAACACCACCATATAGTCCTTGCATATAGGAAAACTTTGTAAAATGCATTTGAATTCAATTCATTATGTATATATAATTGAGACACTTTCATTCATTCATCAGTAGCTGCTAATGCGTGTAGGATACTGAGATGGAAAACTGCTTACCAAAATTAAAACATACCAAAATAAAACACTTACAGGAATTTAGTTTTTCAAAGTAAACAATAAAAGCTGTCTTGTATGTACCACCTGTTTCACACAGGGGACCACAGCAGGTGATCCTTCTGGCTTTAAAAGCAATGAAGCTCTTTCTTTTCTGACCACTAATTGTAGAGATGAAAGCCTTCTTTCACAGCAGAGCAGATACAACTTGGCAGTAACTATGACCACTTCTCATCAGTGTGCTGCCCACAGTTCCAGATATGGTTGCTCTCCTTTCTGATTCAGCCACTGGTATCTCTCGGGATGCTGTCAGCTGCTGCAAAGTGTGTCTCTGTTGTGGACACTTTTTGATCCAGATCTGGATGGTGGCCATCACTTTCATATCTTACACAGACAACTGGACAGCCTTCATATAGGAACAAAAATGCCTGCTGTTTCCTAAGCAGTTACTTTTCTGCTCCTGGAGGAGCTCAGGTTCTTGGCCGTAAACAGCCTCTGTTGTCCTTGTTTCTCCTGGCCATCAGCCAGGACCCAGGTAGCATCTGTGCCCTTTCCCACAGAAGCCATGGCCAGACCATCACTCACTTCAGGCCTGGATGGAGTAGGAGTGAGGGAGAAGTCCTTATTCCACATAGTGTTACCTGCACAGAAAGAAAACAAGTGTTACTGACAAAGCTGTGGCCCACAGGCATCACCCAAATAGCAGAGGGCTACAGCCTTCCATCACTGTGGGTAAAGCCAAAGCAATCTGATATTTTTTGAAACACCCATACACTCTGATTCTCAATACTGGAGCTCAGTTGATAAAAAAAAAATGCCTACCATACCAATTATTTTTAGGCAAGGTTAAAAGAGTTTCACAAAGAAGGGGAGAGGCTCAAAGATGGGAGACATATCACCCCTCCCACCACCAGCATAAATGGCAAAAGTTACACTGAATGAACTAATTCATCTGCACAACCCATTGAATTAGGAGTGTTTTTTAAATAGCCTCTTGACTGAGAATTGATGTCTCATTAATCTAAAGTATATCACAGTGAGAGCCCTAGTAACGCCAAATAGAATAACTCTCCATGTTGCAGAAACTGCACCAGAGCTTTCACAATAAAGGCCTTTACATTTATTTAAAACTGCAACAAGCTTCTGCTGTAAGACTCTAATGGGCTGGTGAAGATGATAACTCACTGGGTTTGCAAAGGTATGGGCATGCTGTGTGGGACTGGAATATGGTGCCTCAAGGGGATGTCACAAGGGCTGTGCAGCCAAATGCTTTTCAGAGTCAGTGTCGCCCATGGATGAAATATGGCCAGTGGTCAGAGAGGAAAATGGTGCCTCAGTGACCTGGTTCCATATCTGACTGCAGCTGTCTTGTGGTGTAAGGCAGGGCTTTGCTGTCCTGTTTTCCAGCAGCAGTCTGTAAGGGAGGTAAACGCTAGTTCCCCTCCAAATGTAGATGGGCATGGAAAATTCAGAAGCTGTACTCAGAAGATCCTATACAAAAGCTGCTCAAAAAGCAGATCAGCCATCAGGAGGCAGTTACACCTAGAGCTCAGCAATAACTAGCATTCTTTTCTTTTCTTTTCTCTTTCTTTTTAATAATCACATTTACATGCTTGGTTTTCTCCAAAAGCCTACTTCCTCCTCTTTTCCACACTCTTCTACTAGCCTTGGTTGTCTAGAGAATTTCATTCAGGATCCAGTATTTTAAGCTAGGGATAAGGTGGAGTTTCTGCTTCAGAAACCTAAATTTAGTTACATGCTGAAGCAGAACATTACTGCAAAATGCTTCATTATAAAAATGTTGAACCAAAATATTTGGACTTCTTCTCAGTTCATTATTCCTTTTCTTGTCCTGGGAATGGCAGCAGGCTGGAGACACAAATGTCCTAATAATTTGAAACTGTAATTTGACAAATAAGTGCACTCAAAAATGTTCCCGTATCTCAGGATTTCTGGGTGAGGCTGGTATCAACGCCTGTTCACTGAAACATATGGAGATTTAAGGCATCACATGGACTGACAGGACTGGCTGAAGCCCTTGGTAAAGAAGGAATGGTAGCAGCAGCAGGGACTCAAGAGACACAACAGACCTGAAGAAGCCTCTTTGCCAGCCAAGAAAAAGGCAGAAACGTCCCAGTGCCTGTGCTGACCATCGCATGCTGTGCCTGCTGACCATCACATGTGTTATTTTGCAGCAGTAGGCTTCTCACCCTCACAGCATGCTTTCCCCTGCCTCCACCTGCCACCCTCTTCCACCAGCTGCCAGGTGCTGGCACTTGCTCCAGGTGCTGGGAGCTCTTCTGGTGCCTCCTTTCCAAACCAGAGAGTGGCCTGAAGTTTCACATCCAACTGACCTGCTGCCCCCCCAGCTTTGGAAAGGCCCCTTAGCATCAACCACATTGGCACGGGAGCCTCTGTGGCTTATGAAAGGCATGAAAGAGCTTGCTTATAGCAGAGTTGAGGTGGGCACTTATGAAGTCGAGGGACTAATTTTTTTTAAATCCCTGGTGGAGGATGCTATGGGAACTCCTAGTGTTGCATGAATATTAACTCAAGGGAGTACTGATACAGCTGCAATGAAGGGCTCATCCAGGCATTTACCTGGCTTTTGCTCTAATCCTTCCTTCATCTTAGTGTGTATGGGCTTTGAATCTGGGCACAGGCGATTCTTTCGTGCCTTTTTGTCCAGTGTCCAAGAAACATTATTTTAATTATTTTATACCAGTTGCAGCCCTTGGGGTGCTGGGTTATGCTGAGACACAGACACAGCTTGTATGGGGATGGCTGAAGGGCAGTTAAGTACTTTGGCAGTTATAACTGGATTTGTGTAAACTTTTGAGGACATGGATAAACTCTGAATAAAACACATATTCTATATATGCTGGAAGTGAGTGATTAGAAAAATCACACTGAGTCTCCTCATTCATCAGTAACTGCCCAGTTCACTACAGGCCTATTTTCTCACTGAGAAAGAGCTGTTAGGTTGCTTGCCACAGTCACAACTGAGAAGGATAACAGTGAAATGACAGAAGGGAAGAACTTTGACATCCCTCAGAGATGTAAGGGGTAGAAACATGGGCACACTATCACAGAAAATCTGATGTCATAACTCTGGACGAGGCGAATTTTTGGAGAGCCAGAGACAAACCAGGCCTTTCCACCTTGCCAAGCAACAACTGCTGCAGTGCTTTCTTCGTCACTGACTACAGATAAACCTAAACCTTTGGCTGAAACCAGGAAGACCAGTGATAGGGACCAAAAGCATGTTTCCAGAAGTTTATGAGCTTCTTGCAAAGAGCAGCACTCTTCTCACTCCTTCCGCAGCAAGCATCTTGCTGCCTCTGCGGATCCCCTTCCATGCGCGTAACTATTGACTGCCCCCTTTTGTCCCTACAGACCCCTCATAGAGTGAAGTCAAAAGTCAAGTCATAGGACATATGTAAGTGACAAAGGATTCCAACACTTTCATCCTACTGTCACTGCCAAGTACCCAAGGTCTAGCTATACTGCAAACACACTTTTCAAAACTCCCAAAGTCAGCTGCTCCAAAGGCAGGACACATTCCCTCCAAGCACTAACTGGTTGCTAAGTACTGTAAGTCAACAGTTGGCTTCCTGCCTTCCTCTTAAGCTATCTACCATCAAAACATGTCAGAATGGAGAAATGTCAATTGTTGTCTAGTAAACAAAAGCAGATTTTTTTTTCCTTAGCCTTTCCTGTTGGTCATCTCTTGTGCATCGGCTCCTCACTGTGCTGTTGTCAAACACATGTTGGATGATACTTTATAAGGGGAGGGATCCTAAACGGAAGGGTGCAACTTAATCACTTTTGAGGAAACCTGTCAAACAAAAAGCTGAGGCATCCCAGAAATTCCTGCTCCATCTTGCTTTGGAGTAGTCAAACGCTGCTGCATAGGTGTCTAATGTTGATCCTTCAAGTACATGTGCAAACAGCAGTAGCTCTAGTGTATTGCAACAATTTATCATCACTAATTTATCATCACACTCTTGACAACAGCAGAGAGACTGTAGCAATATCCTATATCGTACAAGGTAGCCAGTGCATGAGGCTTTCCCCTCTGTCAATAAGTCACTGAGAAACAGGACATCATTGGTCTGGAAATTCAGGAACAATCTCACAGGAACTGAAAGAATGGTTGAGCAGAGGAAGAAACGCAACTTCAGCTTTTTTCCCTGGGCATATAGTATTTAATATACACTGATCCCTGATTCTAAGTCCTGGTAGGTTCTTTGGGGGTAGTTCTATTCCTTATTATTGCAGCAAAAAGGACTTTTTAAAAATTTCCTTTAAGAAAATGCCAGAAAGGACCAAGAAATAGTTAAGAACTATCTATGTGGATGCTTCCAATTGGATTCAGAAGTCTATAAATAAGTAGATTATACAGATAGTTGGAAATGGTTCAGTCATTGCTGGTAATCCAAAGCTTATAAAATGAACAATAGTGCCTTTGGGCAGTAGTAGCAAGGACTGACCAGGAAAAAAATAAGCAATAGAAATTGATAGAAGGTAACATTCAATCTATAATGATACTCTATGTCATCTGATTCAAGTTCAGACTCCATTTGTGAGCCAGAATTTATTCTGTAAAAGATAAATTGGTAGAGGGGGCTAGGAAGGAGAGGGAGAGATCAACAAGTTGAGCTCTAGCAGTTTGTATGAAAATTTCTGCAGCTGGCTAGCTACAACCTTCTATTCATGATATATTATAAATACAGCTAGGTGTAGCAGGACTGGGAAAAGGCTCATGGTATTGGTAACATAATGCAAACGTCCAGTAGACAGTAAATGCAGCTACAAACACAGACAGTCTAAGTTCCAGTTCTGTCTCCCATATGTACCAGGGACCACACACAGCTTCGATTTTTACAAAGCCCACGGAGAAAGTTAGTAGCTGAATAATACATTGCAAGTAAACAGTTTGGTACAAACACCAAATTCTAGTTCCAGGGATATCCTTTTGAACTTGTACAAACCTCTTGGAATTCAGAAGGGTTTTTAAAATGTATTTAATTTGATTTGGTTTTTGGAATATGAAGCTCCTTTAACCCAGAATTTCAGGCCAATTCACCCAGGAAATCTGCTTTCAACTATGTTTGGAAGGGACTAGGCAGCCTTGGTAGAGAAAAATGAGAAAGAACTTGGTCAGCCTCTCTGATTACCTGTGTGGACTGGTCCTGCCATGTTGGAGACAAATTACCTGTTCACTTTGTTGCTTTGGCACAAGTTAGTAGTCTCGGTTTCAAAGTACCTCATGAATCCAGGCCAACAAATGAGCCCTGGCACCGAAACGAGTCCAGCACAATGAATTAGCTTCAGGGTATAGTCATGAACTGACTGAGCCACGCACAAAGTATTTTCCCCATTCCTTGATGACGTTGCACTTGGAGGAGGTTGTGGGAGGGAGAGGTATCAAAACCTCTCTGGAACACCCCTGGCCCACTCAACCACATGATTAAAGAAGGTTTTCCAGTCCCATAGCCCAAAAGAGACTGATATGATCACAGTCATGTTTGTCTGCATTTGACTCCACAGGTGGATTGAGTGCATGTGTATCTGCAGCTGAGTCAGTTCAGAAAAGTCCTCGGCAAGAGTCTGTATCGAGGCTTAGTTTCATGCCTCTGGACCCACAGAGCATGCCTTAAACATGTGGCCACGCAGTTAATTGCTTACTTGCACAACAAAGTCAGTTACTTATTTTAAGTATGTAAATTCTTTCTTGGCATGTTTGCAGTCTTGAAGTCAGAAGGGGACCGGAGACCTCTGCCTCTGAAAGACATCAAGCTGACTTGCAAAATACCATACCATACTGTCCTCTCCTCTGCCAGAAGAGATGAAATACAAGGCCCACTAATGCTTTACCAAAGGGCTGCTTGGTAAGATCCCGTAATAGGGAATGGTCAGTTATCTCATCTGTTCATTCCATGGGAGAGATGAGGTGGAAAGGCTGCTGCACAGGGCAGCATGCCTCTGCTCAGCTCTGGCCTCTTAGACCTTTCTGGTCTTTGAGAGAGTGACTGTAGATGGAAAAACCACAACTCACCCCAATCAGAGTGATCGAAGCAGCATCAGGCTGAAGAACCACAATAAAAAGATACTGCAAAGACATTAATCTGCAGGCTCGAAGGAAATGAGTTTCAATCACTGCTGGTTTCCACAAAAATTATCATATTTTTTGTATTATTTTGTATTTTTTTCTCCAAAGGGGCTTCTGTAAATTTTTATTTTCTGTGATATGTCTGCACCGCTCAACAAAGCTGATTCTTTTCCTGATATATCTGTTACTCTTCTTATACTTCAGGCTAGTGAAGAGGCTCTCCTTTACTATTTTCTTTACTTTTCCTGTGCAATAATTGGTGGCATTGTAAAGGATTAGTACATTGTTCACTCTTGCCTCTTTCTTCACAGCTTCTTAAAGGCACACCCCAAATTAAGCAGTCCCCTCTCAGAGGTGAGGTTGCTTTCTTCACTGCCACACTTTTCAGATCCTGTATCCTTATTCTTGGCAATCTCCATATTGTAAACCACAGCCTCCATGTGGGTCATTCCCAGATTAACCACATTGATTGCTTTCTTCTCTCCGATCTCAAAGTATGTCTGATAACATTTCCTGAATATTCTGCCATCATCTGAAATGCAGTGTCTCCAAAACCACCATTGACAATACCCTGCATTTCAAAAACATAAGAAATATCCATCCTCTGGTTCTACTGCTCTCTTACAAACCCACCCATTTTCTTACTGTTTTATAGCTTTTTTCCCCACCAGGCATGAGGAATAGCTTAACATCTGAAAGATTTAACCATTTGCCCCTGTGTAGTAATCCTGAAAAGACCTAATGATGAGATGATCCCAGCTTGTACATAGCATGGTTGTCTTCCCAATGCTTTGTTATATTGGCCATTGACAAAATTATGACTTGGAGTTGCAGCATAGATCTTGCAGCCCAAAGACAAGTCAGATAAAACATGGATCACCTTGCATGTCTCCCAGCCTCTATTTTTTCTAGGGGCCTGTGACACCTTGGTACAGATGAATACTCAGTTTAGGGGCCTGCCAAGTTTATGGCTGTCTATCGGGGCTGCCCAAATGGGTGAAGCATTTTAACAGCACTGTGAAACCCATTCCTGACTTTCCTCATTTTCTTTCTTTTCCATTTTCCCCTTTGTTGATTAGGTTTTCAAGTGATTCCTTGTAGTTAGACTTTTCTTCTTGGTGGATCTAAAGCTTCTGAAACCCTTTCACTTGTACCAAACTAGTCATGGTTTGCAAAACATGACTTACTATTACATAGTCAAACATATCCAAACTTCCTGCATATGTTTCAATGTACGATGATGATGAACTGTGTCCTTCTACTACACATATGGAGGATAAATATTCAGCTCTTGTTATCTGTTCAAAAGCACTTGCGAGTTCAAAGCCCCAGGAAAAACAAACGTCCCCCCTGCCAAGAGATGGAAAGCACATGTAAACCTATGGAGAACAGACCATCCTACTAGCAAAGGAAGTGGAGATCGCATTTTCTATTAGGCAGCTAAATAGCATCCCTCTGCTGTAGTTGCAATGAAGTTCTATAATTGGGCCTGCAGTTAATGAAATTCCTGTAGGAGACTGTCAGAAGATTTAATTTCACTGTTTACTGAATTATCAGCATGATAGTGAATTCCGTATGCCAGGTCTTCATGCCAAAGAAGGAAAATTGCCAGTCTAGAGACCAGAATTCACCCAGGGGGAGGCTTCCTGCAACAGGGAGGGGTCGGCTGTCATTATACCCACAGCTTGTTGGGACAAATATATCCCTGGTGATACTCCTTTAAGTTGTATGAAATCATCGTTCTCATCTCCAAATAGAATGAGTGAGGTTGGGGATAATATTCAGTCATAATATCAAGCGATGCTCCAAGGACTAACAATCAGGCTGCTCAGTAGAAAATGCCACCATGTGTATTGGGCCCATGAGTTGTCTGCAGTGCAAAGGGAATATGGAAAATGAAAATGTAGGCAGTGATGGGGAGACATAAGATAATGGTTCACATTTTATGAGAGACTGCTAAAGCTGCATCCTTCTGGAATGCAGTAACGGCAAGACTGGGGCTCATGATAGAAGCAAATTTAATCTAAACACACACTGTATTTTATTTTAGCGTGTCTGTCCGCTGTGATATTTCAGCAAAACACATTTACATGAAGAAATCATGGAATCATGATTCCCAGTTGCTGTGTACCCACTGTTACCTACACCTTTGCAAAGTGAGTGTAAAAATGCCAGTGTGTCAGGATAGCAGAGTTTTCTCTTTACTTTGTAAAGGCAGCTGATGAAAGAACCAAAGGTAATGCAGGATGTGGAGCTTAGACTAATGGATTTTATTCATCAGCTTGTTTTATCTCATATTACAAGTGTGCAGGTATCTTGTTTGTTTTGATTCTATTGACTAACTCTGTAGAAAACTGAAATTAATTGTGGAAGTCAATATTTTGTTTAGTAAGGAACATATAGTTGGCTCTCTAAAGCTGAATGTAATAGGCTGAAGAAAAATTTCATGTAAAATTGCATGTTTAAATTTCATCTGAATGTTTACCCCAATGATATGGAAACTGAAATATAGTTCCCTTTTTCTTTTTGGAAAAGACAGAAAAATGTTTTAAATTTCTTTTTAATTGCAGTTATTTTTATGTAGCTGTCATGATCTCAAATAAGAAGTACTTTCCCCAGAAAAAAAACAATTCAAGTGGATAAGTAAGCTTTATTTTATCGGAAACTCATATTTGTAACCAAGAATATCAAACAGTATTAGTTATAATAGTAAAAAAGGAGGTCTAGAGGACAGGACAATATGCAGAACACTCAGTTTGCTTCAGTCAGTATACAGCCACCACTGATATCCTTAGCTATTACATCTTTTGGGGCCGGTAACAGTTAACATAGGCAGGGGTGACCCATGAACTCAGCAAAGGACGGGCTAGCACAGATGAGAAGTGGGCAGTGTCTTTGTGGTAAGTTGACTAGCTCCAAGTGATGAAAACGGTGTGTTACATCCCAGGCTTCAGTTATTCTGCCTAAGAAAGCTTGTGTTGGCTTTTATACAGCACTGTGAGGCAAGGCAAGTTCTCCCATACGGACTCCAAATGTTTTAGGTCAGATCTAAAAGCACATTGTTAAATTATGATCTCAAATTCGTGATGATAATATCCATAAGATATGATGTAATTCAGGCTTCTGAGGGATGGAGGAACTGTACAGGGCTTTAACATTAGAAAGACTATGAATGGAGAAAAGAGATGTTCTCCACTCTTTCTAAAGCAGAAAAAATACCACATTTTTTCTTTGGGTATAGTAAGAGCTCTGCCACCTGCTTCAATATATTTTAACCACTGAGGTTTTGCAACAGGGTATTTAATGTCAGTCCTACATGTCCCCTATCCCAGAGGACATCCACAAATGCCCTTTCAAGAATTCTGTGTAGATAAGACATATAAAAACATTCAGTGATAGCAATATTAAAAAGCATGGACAGACTATCTTCAGCAAGGAGCTCAGCATGGCATGCTGTTCAGTTTCACTGTTTAATTCCTATATAAGACTATGTAATATATATATCAGAGTAATATTTTACCAAATTGTTAAACATATTGTAATCTACCACTACTTACAGGCCAGCAGCTAATGGTGTTTCTATGGGTTTCATTCTCAGTGTTTCTTAAGGGAAAATGCGGAGTGGGAATAAAGTCATATAAGCAGAGGAGCAGTGCTCTTATGTCCAATGTTGCCTAGCTTTGAGACAAAGATGATACAATGCTTAGTTATAGTTTTATTCCATATTTTGTCATTTAATTGATGATTTTCTGTTTTGAATCCAATCTCTATGTGCCATTCAACACTATCAAATGCTTTCCCCAAAGGCAGTAAGATAATGAAAGTAAATAAATTCTAGACAATAAATAGTGAACAATATTGCACTGAAACTGGCAATCAAGAGGAAAACCAACTTGGTTTAGGGGTGGAAGAAAGGAGAGCTGACCTTGCAGCTGCAAGCAATATTCTAAATAATTCCAGTTTCTGGAAATAAGTCCATCTTTTGATATCAAAATATAATGAAATCATTACATAGTACCACTATCAGCAGGTTATCACAGTATGTAATAAGAAATTAAATTCTGGAATTCTTCTGTTCTGCTTTAGAGGTTTTGACTTCACTGCAGTCAAAACCCTTTCAGGGGCTGGAACACAAGACACAATATGTAGAGACTAGTAAACCTAGCATTTTGATCAATATTCTTTAATGTAAACTTAGAAGGTTATTTCTCTCCCATCAGTAACACCACCAGGGAGAACCAAATGAACTTGTTCAACAGGACATGCCTGTTGCACAATGGTCTTCACAGGTACATGTGAAGTGGCAAACTATGGGGCACATTTCCAAATTAAGAATAATTTTTTTTTTTTTTTTGACTCAGTACATAGAATATTTGGGGTACAAAGCATAAAGAAAAACGTCTCTTTTTTTCCACACTGAAGATGAACTTGCTGTTGACTTACAGGCATATTTCTAAACACACTTTTCTTCACCTGATTTAAATACCTGGGGAGGGAAATACTCAAATTTGATCTCACAATTCTTTTGCTTGAGCAAATCTTGCAGTTACAATTGTGCCTCCCATATCAAAGTGCTGTGCCCAAATCCTTAGAATATTTTATCATGTGTAGTTCACCTAAATGATTTGTGGAAGTGAAGAGTGGTGGATGGAAAAATACCAATACTTAACCACGAAAAAACCTGAAAACTGGGCTGAGTACTTTACCCACTGGACTAATTCCTGAAGGGGAAACTGATTTAGGGACAGCAGAACATAAACAGTCACAAATGAGAATGGAAGTATCAACATACATTTAAAGACCAAATGAGCATAAAAAAAGAAGGAAAGGGAAAACACATTTTATTTACACACAGATGTAAGTCCTTTGACAAACAGGCACCAAAGAAACTGAAAAACATTGAAGTAATATGAAAGTGGTCTAAGCCTTCCCATGGCTAAAAGGGAAAAGAGGACTGGATAGAATACTGAGAGGCTATCTAATCCTTCTACCTAACCTGAATGAGTATTTTAACCACACCTAAATAATCTCCAAGAAATGTCCATCCAGCCTCCAGTGAGAGACATCTCAGCTTCGCATTTTAGGAAGTTAACATGAAGGAATATGATCAAATGTGGGTCTGCCTGGATCTTACAACTCTGAAGAAAGACAGCATTATTTTAAACCTAACAAACCAGTTGGAGATAAAATTGCTCAAATGTCAGCTGACATGCCTCAGTATTGACAGGTTAGCTTAGACAGCAAGTTGCTTGTGCTGAGCACTTTAAACACCCAGTGGGAAAAATTCAAATTCCACAGCTTAACTCTTGGAATCACAGTCTGCTAGAGAATTGTTTCAGCTGAAAAATGGTGCTTTTTTCAGTCTTAGCAGGTGTCCACAGCATTGCAGACAGTATGATAATAGAGGCATACACTCAGCAGGGACATGATCAGAAGCTAGGAGAGGTCACAAAATGAGCATAAGCAGAAAGCATCAAGTTTAATCAAAGGAGAAAATGCAATTCAAGACAAAAAGATGAAGAAGAAGAGAAGAAGAAGGACTTGTGGCACATTCTTTCATATCAAAGAATCAGGACAGTCAAGATCACTGTATAAGGACTATTGAACACAGCATTTGTTTAAAATAGAGAACATAGTGATTGTTAGGAGTGGCAGATCCTAAAAGAGGCAGGGTGGGAATGGATTGAAGTCTACATTCTTACATAATCCTTAGCCTTTCTGAGTAGCCCAGCGATCCCTAAGACAAAATTTACAACAACAACAACAACAACAATAAATAGTCACAGAGGTCAACACCACAAAACTCTATCATGTCCTTATGGTCAGATTATCAATCCAGCAAGCAATCACCTTGCAATCAGATGTACTGATGAGTAGCATACTGGGGTGTGCCATGTAAGACAATATGTCTGTTTCCATTTGTAAAGAATGGCTTCACTGTGCTAATATACTTGAAAGAGACAATCCTTGCTTTAATGAATTTTCAAGCTCAGCAGAGGCAAAAAAACCATCCAAGAGTAAAATCCAAATTATGTACATATGCCAGAGAAATTCCTTGCTGTCTTAATCACGGAAGTTTCATCCTGGTCTCCTTGGGTGAAGCATTCATATGTAAAATTATTGTTAGTTATCCTGAAACTATCTAAATGTTTGGAAGCTGAAGTAATACAAAGAAGGCACCTCCATAACTTTTTGTAGTCTATCTGGAGTATACTACAGTCAATTCAATACAGAGACACTGTGATACACCAGCTTATAAAAGCACTGAAACACATTTGTGAATGGCAGGCAGCTCCAGATTAAGTTAGTTTGATTTTTAATAGCAGAGAACTTTAACAGTGAAATTTCTTTCCAGAGGGCACTGTGAAGAAAAAATTACTAAAGCACAAGATCATATAACAATGAGCTACATATATATATATATATATATATAATGACTTGTCAAGTATCATGACAATAGGTGCACTGGAAAATCCTTTAAACCGGCTAATTCTGTGAACTTCAGATTTAGCTGTAGAGGACCAAATTGCCTTCTTGTACTCGGAAAAATGGGGTTAAACTCTGATCAGGCTTCTGGGAGAGCAGCAGATTGGACTAGATGACCTCCTGAGATCCCTTCCATCCTAAACTAGCCTTTGATCCTGTGGTCATCACAGAGGATCTGAATGCCCCCTACAACAGAAAGCAATCATTCACCAAGCAGCAAAACCAAGAGGCAGATGAGGTCTGTGAAGCCTGCATTAGACACCGACAAACTGGCTAGGCTGGGAAGCGCATGGCTGCATTTGAGCACTTCCTTGATCCAGTCAAACCACTGTGGATGACATGGGGTTGCTCCCTCACCTGTAAGGTGAACCTCACCGCAGGTCAGCCAGACTTTTTGCTCTGGGAGTCAGAGTCTCTTCCTCACCTCTTAGAAGCCAGGCAACTGAAGAGGTCTGAAAGCTATGTCAGGCAAATGCCCTTCCAGAGGAGACCAAACCATGCTAGTAAGGTCCTGCGATGCTTTGAGGAGGGGTCCTTCTGGGAGGTAGGCTGTGAAGCAATTCAGCCAAGGTCTGACCAGCTTTTGCTCTCCTTATCTGGGTTTGTTTCTGTATGAAAGTGGTAATCTTCTGGCGATTTCTTGCCTGACCACTTTCAACATGCAAGATCACCAGCCCTGTCATCAAACAAAAATGAAAAAATCTGTAAGCACAGAGTGGAAGGGCCAAACGCGCTGCTGAAATGTGCAGTGTAAATCTCAGTTAGTTGTGTCCACCTACAACTGAACAGAATTAACTCACTGAGTTATACTTTAATTACATTGAAAACATTTGCTCTCATTCTGGTCACTTCAGTCCATACAGCTCACTTGTTTATATATGTCCCTAATGCAGTATTACAGAGTCCCTAATTTCCAGTAACAGTGTTTTGTAAATACAAACCCTGAGGAAACATAAGTACATCAGAGAGCACAAGTTTCCTGATGTGAGCTGATTGTCCTCATGTTGGCCATCTACAGCAAGGATAGGATGTGGCAAAAGAGGAAATGAATGACCCTTTACCTATGTTTCAGTCCTTGGTGTGAAGGTGGTGCATTTATTTCTTTGGGGGCATACTTCTCTTCAGCTTGGGGGTTTGATTTTTCTTTTTTTCTTTTTTTTTTTTTTACACTAAATCAGTTTATTCTGCCAAGTTTGTCTCAGAACTGGGACAGGGAAGTGGGAAAGTGAAAGCAAAAACTGAAGCTGTGTTTTAAGAGCAGAGGTAAGTCAAGAGCAGCAGCAACACAAGTGTAGGAAAGAAGGTTTCTGTTGCACAACATACCTCTGTAATGAGGCATTAGAAAGCATAGCAGTCTGCTCTACCTATTTCCAGACTTGAAGAACTGACAAAATGTCATAGTTTTAAGATACAGAGAGCTGAGATACAGCAAAGGTCCTATATTTGCTTGGGACTCTGTCACCAATACAATCACACCAGTAAAACCTCCTGCAAAAATACAGCCCCTCTGATGTAAAACATGCTTAGCGTGGTGCAGCTCACTCTAAAAAAATCAGTGCTAAGCTGGACAAATCTAAGCCACCACTGCATCCTCAAAAATGGCTGTAGCAGCCCTAAGGTGAAATACAATGGTCCAAGTTGCTCTCATCAAGAGAAGTCTGCAAGTGAACAAGCTGATGCATATCATCCCTTGCAGCATGAATATGTGTTCCTTTGGTCACAATGATTAGAAGAGGAAGCGCAGCCTACAAAGTCCCACTGAAGCCAATGAGAATTTCAGCTTTGCTCCAAAGAGAGGTCAGTGATGAGCAATTTGGAATGTTCTCTCTACTACAAATATCTCAAATCCTCTCCCTATTTGGAAGCAACTCCTAGCCATACATAGGGTTGCAAGAATTCACAGAAGGAATTTAGTTTGTCTAGTAGCTGTTCTCAACAGTAATAATATTTATATTGTGGTAGTACCTCCGCACTAGGTGTTAGACCCATAAAATGTGGAAGAAAAAAGACAATCTTTGCCCAAAAGCACTCACTGTTTTCATACGAGAAGAATGCATGACCTTTTAAATGACCCATTCTACATGGATCTCAGTGAACAACCCAAATAAAGCCAGCAATTTAACACCGATGTAATTCCATTGAAAATCAGCAGAATTACATCAGCATGAGATCAGAAAGGGGACATAGGCCCAGATTCTGCAGACACTCACAGAATGTAGGAAGAGGTGTAGAAATCAATTTCTATGGGCAGTAACTGACTTCAGTAGGGGAAATGTGTGCTCAAACCAGCAAAAGGGAGCATACCAATGTGGTAACTATAGCAGGCATCTGTTTAATTATGTCTTATGTTTAAACCGTTCCATTTTTAATTAAAATCACTGAATTGATTAGTATAAGAGCGACCATGGAACCCTCATACTTTGAACACGAAGAAATAAATTATCATTTATTTGAGGGATTAGTGCCGTCTGTTTTGATTTTAATAAAGATAAGAGAGGAAAAACAAAGGCATGGATCCATACAACCCCATGTAATGAAGCACATGGCTTTTCTCTACTCAAACAAAGGAACAGATATATTAAACATACAGTACGGATATAACAAACCATCATTTGTGTTCTTTGTAAAGGTTTTAAAAGGGATTTGGAAATTCATCTCACTCCAGAAGTCATGCTTTCCCTGCAAATGTTAAAGTGACTTCTGAATTACCTTTCATGGATTTTGCTGCATCAGGTGCCAAAGGAGTATCAGTCCATCAAACTGCCCTTTCTGTCTGTGAACTGTGTGGGTTTGGGGTGACTGTTCATGGAATCAGCAACTTCCTCCAAATATAGGTAAGTCTAGATTCTCTAGGTGCCAAAGATGTCATTTAGAGAGCGATGATGGATGAATCCGTGGTTTTGACACTGCAACAGGACCTGGGGATTTGGTTCTACTACTGGCTCTGCTGCAGGTTTCCTGTGAAACAGCTGGCAAATACCCACGTAAAACTGTCACACATGCAGAGTTTTAAAGGTGAGGAGGCACCTCCTAGTATTTTCTGTATTTGGCGTACATCACTCCATTAAAACATTGTTTTGAAAAAGATGGAAAATTCTCATCGTGACAAGAGTTGGTCTGTTTGACACTGAATTAGTCTCACTGTTAAAAACAATGCACTTCATTCTTCACTAACAGGGAAGAATTCAAGTGAAAGCAATTGTAACCCTGAGAAAGCGTACAGAGAACACCAAACAAACCCCACAGGAATTCAAGAAGACAACCATCAGTAAACTCAGGGGATGGGTAATATCCCATGGGTGACAAGCCCACAGAAAAAAGGAGACCAAACAATAATAACAACATAAGAACAACTTATCCCAAAATTTAGGAGGGAGAGAAAATGCAGGAAAGACAAATCTGTATCACAACCACTGCATTTTTTCTGAAGAACAAGTTAAAAAGCGTGCAGGAGGTGAAAAGTAGGTCCAGCTGCAAAGGCAAACACAAAAGGATAGCATAAACACATAGGACGCAAAGCCAGAAAACACAAAATGGTGATGCACATAGGACAGAAGAATAACAAAAGTGACAAAGTTTCTCAGTAAAGAAAAAAAAACCCAACCAAACAAACCCCTTTCCAAAACCCCCAACAAAGGGAAGTCTTGGTCTGCTGCTCAATGGGGAGCAAAAGACACTGACAGATGATGCCAAAAAGGTGGAAGTATTTGATGTCTTTTTGCTTCACTCTTTAGTAAAGAGGTCAACTGCAACCAGGTGGCAAATCCAATGAATGCCAGCAACAAAGAGGTAGCGTCAGACCCAAAAAGGAAAAAAATGTTAGAGAACACTCCGATCAGTTAGTGTTATCAAATCATCTCCACCTGATGAACTTTATCCCCTAGTACTTAAAAGAACAAGCTGAAGCAATTTCAGAGCTGTTAGTGGTTTTCTCTGAGAAGCCAGAAGAAAGGGTTATGTCCTAGAAAACTGGGAAAGAGCAAATACCACATGTAGCTCTAAAAATGAGAAGAGGGAGCTGGAGTTGTAGGCCAATCAGTATAACCTCCATTCCTGTTAGATGTTGTGCTAGTATTTTGAGCACTTGTCCCAGATAAACCTATGTGTAAGCACTGAGAGGAAAACAGATGAGCAGCAGCCAGCATGAGTTTATGAAGAGCAAATCATGTCAAAGTAACCTTATTTCCTTCTCTGACAGAGAAACAGACCTTGTGTGGTTGGAGATAGTAGGTCTTATCTATCTCAAATCTTGTAAGGCTTTTGACTTTATTTCAGAAGGCATTCTCATAAACAATCTGAGAACATCGAAATAAACTTGAAATAATGTGGGTGCAAGGTAGTTGGAAGCCATACATAGACAATAATTATCTATGGTTGACTGTCAAAATCTAAAGATGTTTCAAAGGGGATTCTACAGGGTTCTGTCTCTGGAGGAGTCCTATTCAACATTTTCATTAATGACTTACATGATCAATGGAAATACATTTACGTCTGCAGAGACCACTGAGGTCGGAAGGGCAGCAAGCGTACTAATGAGAAGAAAAGTTGTTTTGGCAGGATACAATTTAAAAGGACCAAGCTGGGCATGACCAGCCACATAGATACACAATGGAGAAACAACTGGCTCAGCAGCAATTGTGTAGAGAAGCATCTGGGGATGATTGTCAGTCGCAAGCTGAAGATGAGTCAACAATGTCACACTACTGAGAAAGACTGACATCATACTCACATGTATGAATAGGAGTGCCATCTAGCAGGCCCATGAAGTAATTATTCTCTATGCAACCCCTCGGCCAGAACACAGTGTCTGGCTTTGGACACTACATTGAAGAGAGACATAGACCCCCTGGAGGAATGGCAGCACGATCAAAAATCTTAAAAAGGCAACAAAGAGAGTAAGACCAAATGAAGTAGGATTGTTTTGAAAAGAGAAAACTGTGGTGAGTCATGAAGTTAATCCTCACCTACAGTCAAGTTGCTGTGGAAAGGAAAGCTAGAAATGCTTCTCTACACCCAAAGACTTAAAATGCAGCAACAAAGATTAAGCTCAGGCAGACATCAAGGGAAACTTTGTGATGGTAAGAATAGTTAGGGATTGGGGAGGATTGTCCATGGAGGTTGTGGAATGTCCATCTTACCAGCTTTTAAAAGAACAGGTTGATGCAAATAAATGTAGATTAAACAATAAAAGATTGCTTTTAAAATGTATCCTTTTGTCTTTCATATTGCTGTGATTCAAATGCAAAATGAGAATGATATTGCTTACCAACCTCATGGGGACTTTCCAAGGACCATTAACAAGTGTTTACAAGACACTGAGTGCTGCATGCATACGTACTCCAATGTAATAGATAAATCACTGTTCTCATGTCCAATAGGGAGAGGGGAAAACAAAATCAATGCTGTGTTCTTTCTAGTCTCATTGTCATGGATAATTGATTTGGAAATGTTACGTGTTAGATGTGGTAACTGAGGCAGCGGACACAATGTGCCCAAAGTCACATGGCAAATGAGCAGCAGAGCTGAGAGCACACCCCACATATTTTGTGGCCACTGAACCACAGCATCAAATGCTGGGAGCATCAGAGGCCCTGCATCATGACCCATAATGGGTGTTCTGGCACAGAGACAAGCCATGGTTAGCTATATAAAATACCATTGTCCCCTCTAGTATAAGAATATATATGCTGCCAGCCATCATCAAAATCTTAGAATGGTGCTTGCTGTGCTTAAATTTCTATGAAATTCAGGTGTATTCTTCAAACATTATACTTCTACAAGGTAGCCAGATACAGCCAGACTGATACAACTTTATTATCTGTTTTCACTGGGTGTCAGTGGGTTTCCCCTGAAGAAATGACTAATGACATCAGTTCCCATTTCCCCAGATTTCAGCCAAATCACAAGGACTTGGAGCAACATACATTCAACAGAGCAGTAATTAGAAGGACCCTTGGTTATCCTGGAAATGAGATTCAGATGGCAGAGATAAAACTGGTAGATGCTAAAACGCAGACCCCCTCTCTAAAGTTCTGGGAGACGAAATGGCCCTGCTGTATATCACATCGCACTGCAGTAAATTGTGGCTGATGAAGTAACAGACATGGGAACTCTGAACTACTGAGGTGCCTCTAAATGAGCTCCGCACTCCAGAGTGCTGAGCCCCCCTCTCGCACGAAGGGTAAGCAGGAAAATGCGTGCAAGCCTTCATTCTGCCTCTCAGCACAGGGAAAACAGGCTCTCCACAGCAAGAAAGCCTGTGAGGAGCATGGCTCCATCCTGCAGGGTGCTGGAGACTCCCAAGAGCTCTGCCCCTTTCCCTCCACAGATGGATTTTGTTAGGAGGGCAGGACTCTTGGTGCCTTGAGAAGCAGCAGCACAGCTCTGCTTTTCAGGCATGGTAAGTGCATTCAAAGGGATGGCCCCCCAAGGAGAAGGGACATTTCCAGTACAGCAGCTAAAGTTTTCCTCATGACAGCAGGAGATGCTGTCGAGTCCTTATTTGCTGGATTTACTAGCTTCCATGCAGGCACACTGCCGGGAGACCGCTTGCTGTTTGATGGGGGCCTGAAGTTTAAAGCTACTTCCAGAGTTTTGTTGAGACAGACAGGATTCTGTCAACAGCACACCAGACAGAGAATTGTTAATATGAACACACTTTGGGATGCTGCTGTGTGCATGCTCTCTTCCTGGTGGTTGCAGTTCTAAACTAATTAATTTCTGTGATCTGAACCGTTCTCTTTTATTAGTAGTATCAGCATGTGCAGTGCTGCATAGTTATAGATGATGTGCTCTCTCTGGGGATCCTATCAGCATGCCATTGTAGGTCTTCACAACATGGAGAGAAAAGTCTCCTACATTTCCTCCGTAGTGTTAAAATTTTTCATGTTGTTATTTATTTCCCTTGAACTCTTACTGCTTTCTCCCTCCTTGTGAGCTCTGTGTTTGCTCCTATGGGTTTCAGTGGCTGTTCAGCTCTGTCCTTGACTCTGACTGCTCAGAATGACCTTTCTGATAATTCTTCTTCCCTCCCTGGGGCTGAGGTTTGTGGGTAAGGCAAACTCACAGTTTCCTTGGATAATCTGACTTCATTATTTTCATTGTCAGGGGAGCATGAGGTTCTTTTGCTCCTTGGTGCACAGCCTTCAGGATGAGTGATACATGGGTTTCTCTTATCTCATGACAGATAATCTTGACAAGGCTCCTCTTTTCTATTGCTTGTCTCACCAGATACAGCACATAAATATAAATGGACACACACATGATCCTTCTCTGTGCATGGACCCATATCAGCTGCACTGCAAGGTCTTGTGGGATTCTCAGCTCTTTCTTGCAGCTTGGGTAGGAATGTGTCGGCCAAGGTTCCCAAAGGCACCTGCTGGATTTGGATGCCCTGTCCAGGCATCTTTTAAAGTGTCCTGATTTGCAAAAGCTGAAGGGCAATTCAGTCACTAATCATGGGCCTCTTTGGGAAACCTAATATAGGGCATAGCTACTTCTTCCAGAGAGTGCTCCGCTAATTGTTCTTGTGATTTCATTCTTGGTCCATTTCGCTCCTGTCACATTTTTAGCACATAAATATAAATGGACACACACATGATCCTTCTCTGTGCATGGACCCATATCAGCTGCACTGCAAGGTCTTGTGGGATTCTCAGCTCTTTCTTGCAGCTTGGGTAGGAATGTGTCGGCCAAGGTTCCCAAAGGCACCTGCTGGATTTGGATGCCCTGTCCAGGCATCTTTTAAAGTGTCCTGATTTGCAAAAGCTGAAGGGCAATTCAGTCACTAATCATGGGCCTCTTTGGGAAACCTAATATAGGGCATAGCTACTTCTTCCAGAGAGTGCTCCGCTAATTGTTCTTGTGATTTCATTCTTGGTCCATTTCGCTCCCTGCTCACATTTTTTTAATTTACTTTTCTTTCTCAGAAATGCACAAAATTCTATGTTCCACCTGCCTTTGGATGGCAGCTGGAGTCTGTTTTTCACTGAAACACAGAGCAGTTGCTTGGCTGCAGGAGACGCATACCTGTGCATCAGGATTTGTGAACTCGGATATCACCAGGGTCCTCTTGTTTTCAAGCAGAGAAGAAGGTGCCAATGTAGATTTTTGCTATTGCACTTGGAGTCTACTTCTACTTTGCTTAACACTGGTATGCAAGCACCTCTGAATCAAGTCTTCTTCATCAGGGCTGGCGTGAAAGCTTCTCTCACTGTTGGCCGTTTCTCCACCCCATAAGGAGCACATCTACCTAGCATATCTGCTACTCCTTGTACTGGCTTACATTGGCACTTGTAATTTTGTCTGTGTTTTACTTGTTCTTTTCAACAACATTCATCTTTGTCAAAACAGACTGCTATATTCTGAGTATGGATTTATCTGTACAGATCCCATTCCAAATAACTATCTAAATAAAACGTAATATTTCTTCTCCACAGCCATGCCGTTTGTTTTTCGCCTGGAAGCCTGAACATTTATTGATGAATCCATATTTGTACTTACAGCAGCCTCTCCAATCATTTCTTTAGTCATGTTCTGTGTGGTTTGTAATAGTGTGTGAAAATAGGAGGGAAGGTATGCAAATATCAATAATAATTATATTCTCTGTATGCAGATTTCCTGAATATTTCTTGAAATTCATCTTCTAAATTACTTTTGCACAATTTAGGCCAATGTAAACATGCATTTTAATAATTATGGAACAGTTTAGAGTGCAATCTCTACTCAGTTAAGCCACTCAATTAAGGGGGTACTGTAAATAAAGATAATGTATATACCTAGAAATATGGTTGCCTTAATATTTATATGTTTTACAATTTAATGGGTTGATCTTCTAATTCAAGGTGATGGTTTCATTGTTAGGGTAGATCTAACCATTTTAATCAAGTGCAGTAATGCCATCATTGATTTAAGAGAAGTTTCCAGAATTAAAGTCTAACATGTTTGAATATGCAGAGCTCTTTAGTCAATGATGTTTGCCTACTGCTGTCATCTATTTTACAGATGCTGTGGTCCAATTTGTCCTGGACTTCCACCGTTAAAAGCAGTTATTACCATAGACTGCATATTTTAGAGATAAAACTATTATTAATGCTAGTTCCTCTGTCCACTATTGGTTTGACAAAGGCTTCTGATAGTCTTTGTTGCTCCAAACCTGTCCAATACCTCTTCTACCACTTTGAAATCCATAACATGAACAACAGATGCTGTCTGAAATCCTACAGCATTCTGGAGTTAAAATTCTGGCTGCCCACAGAGTCACCTCTCCCAGTCCCCCTGCCTTTTGCACCACCACTGGCCCACCAGCACACCAGGGCATTTTTCTCCTCTCCCTTTCCCAGCATTTTAAAGAACCACAGCTCTCAGAGAGCATCTGTGTTGCATCACGCTCCTTCCAGGCATCCAAGGGCACTACTGGGGGCTCCTTTATTCTGAGATGTTGGAGCTTGGTATCTTTAAAGGGATTCACAGCAGCTGCAAGCATCTTCTGCTCTGCAAGTGACGTCTTCAGAAGCAAATGAGACAACAGGCCAAAGACAAGCCTTGTAAAAGCTGTTGACACATTATGTCTTTCACTAAGGTTCAAATACTCCGCAGCAGGATACAACAACAAAACTGATGCCGCCAAACCAAGATGCTTTCATATATGGGTTGACGCACAAGCCAGGAGAGAAAAGACAGATCTCGCCCACCTTGGCCTCATCCCAAAGCAGTCTTACCAGGGATTTATCTATAAATCAGCCACAAAGCCATCTCCAGAAAGGGCCAATCTTTACTATAAAACATCACTTACACAGACCTGTACATTTAAATTCCGCTTTACAGAAATAGGCTGGCAAGTACTTTCCCCCAAAACAACTGACAATTGTCTGTACCCCACTGAGCTGCAGGGACCCTTTTAAAAGCAGTTGCTTATTCAGAAACAAGAATCCGCCTGTAGCTAGCATTCAATAAATCACCACTTTCAACTTCGGTTGCTCATTCTCAGATGTGTAATCAGAACATAGATTCATAGATTTTGAGGCCAGAAGGGACTGCTCTGATCATCCAGCCTGACTTTCTGCATAACACAGGTCAGGGAACATCACCCAGAGACTCCTGCCGTGGAGGGAATTATTCTGGCCCTCTATTTCAGATGCTGCTGTTGCAATTGGTGTTGACCAGTGAAACATGTTTATCCCATAAAATGCTGTGCACATCACCTTACTCTGGAAACCTTCCAAGACAGCAAACCGGGCTCTTAGATTATATTTGTTTATAAGGAGAAGAAACAAAGGAAACAATCCCCCCCTGAGAAAATTCGATGTTGCCCACCACCTTGTGGGGAATATAGTGCTGTTGATGAGGCTGAGAATAATAAAAAGCACATGGTTGGTTTGGTGTATCCCTGGTGTTCCCAGTGCTTAGGGCAGCAAGGTACTGCACTGAAACCAGAGGAAAATAAAACCTTTGTTACAGAAAATAGGGATACACACCCTAAATTCTCCCAGGGGACAAGAGATTTTGTATGGCCCATTTTATAGAGAGAGGAAAGGCTTGTAGGAAGAGGCAATATTTTTTATTAGACCACTTGATAGGTTTGGGCGATAAAAAGGGCAGGTTATCAGACATGCAAGCCCTTCTTCACATCTGAAATATAATCTTATTGATACTGGCCTTAGGATATCTCAAAGGGCCATGGAGTTTTTTTGCCTCATTTCTTACAGAAGAAAACTTGCGTGCTGTCTGTCTGTCAGCCCCACCTAATTGCTTTTGAATCAGTCAATCGATTTCAATCACATTGTCAGGGGGAGGGGTAAAGGTTTTGCAGATATTACATTCTCTCACGTTTAAAGAAAATAGGTCACAAGGTAAAAGACAGACCCAGATGTGTGCCCCTACGAGGAAAAATTGCAGGTTGATCATAAGACAATCCACACAGGTGAGAAAAAGAGGAAAGCAGTTTTCATCGGTTTTACAGAGTACAGTACTATTTGTTTTCCAAATCAGATTCCCTTCAAAGGGCTTCAAAAAATAATCCAGGTGTTAAAACCAGCTTCTCTGAGCCTGCCTTAATCACCTTTCCCAGTTCACTGTCCAAATTGGGAAACTTTGCTCTTTTCCATAAAGTAATTGCAAGCACTTTTTCCTTAATCTGTGATTGCAATGGTGATAGCTCATGGCGGTGGTTACTTGAGAGCCCCAGACAAATTCCCTTCTCCAAACATCTAGCTGCTGACGGGTGAGCTTTGCACTGAAGCACAGATAGGAGCTATGAATCAACATCTGTGCTGTTGCATAAGATGTGGCAATGACAATCTCTATCTCATGAGACCCTTGCTGTTTACTGAGGAATGGGTTGAGATCTAGGTCTGGAGTTCCCTTGGGTAACAATCTGCAACTGGGGAAGCTCCTCAGGCTGTGATTTGCTCTGAAAACCCTTTTTTTCACCCTGTCAGATGAACCCTGATGAGAAGGGAAAAACAGCACAAAAGGTGTTGAAGAGACAGAAGGTGTCAGAAAGCAGTGATTTGACAGCTCTTGCCTTGTGGGCAACTGTGCTGACACAGGGCTTTCTTCTCTTATCAAGGTGTTTTGTAGTCTCGTCTCATTCTGTGTGTCCAGTAGCCTTCCCTACCAACTTCCCCTAAAGGCTGATTAAAATACAATCTCGTTCAGCTTCTCATCTGTCTCCCCCTTTTCCAACTTCCATCCTTCCCTCCATACGCAGAACTCCGAGATTTCTTCCTGCTCTTAATACTTTTCACTACAGGTCTGCCCCCATATTTGATATCATTCCTGGTGAAAAGGCTGATCTCATGCTCGTAGCTCCAGACTGGGAATTGCATGAGCTGGTTTCCACTCCCAGCTTCCTGCGTGATCCCAGGTAGGTGACTGAGCCTTACCTACAGACCCCTTCCTTAATCTGAGGTTTATGACACAAAGGAATAATAGGTGTTAGCTCATTCCTTCTTTTGAAACATGTAGGTGCGCAGGGGAACTACCAATCATTAAATATGTATCTGGTTGTCTCCATAAATACCACCACAGTGGTAGGGCTGAGTTAAACTCTGAATCCTGAAGAGCAGAGCATGGGTCTCAGGCAAGAGCTCAAGGTGATACCACAAATACTGGGACAGTACGAGAGCAAGAGTAGCATCTGGCATCAGGGTGGCTGGTGAAACGTTGTGGGGACCTCTGGGGAGCACGGAGGGGAAGGACCATGCTGGCTGGTGGACGTGGATGATGAGGAGTCAGAGCAGAAAAATAGCTTGTGTAAGCTTTTTGCAGTGTTGCTATTGTATGTTCCTCCTCTGCAGCCATTGCAACCAGAGTTCCCTCCCCCTCCCCCTCAAGTTTGACTTCCTCTGTATTTAGCTACTCTACCTACTTAACCAAGAACAATAATTTCTCATTTATTAAAATTCAGGCGTGCTAGACACAAAGAAACACATGGTGCAATCAGTCCTAGTAAAGTTAAGTGTCCCTCAGGGTTCTTTTACAAAAGCTCCTCATAACAAAAGTCTTGCCTTTAGCAAACTCTCTAATGGTGCTACAGGTGCAAACTTCAGCGTTTGACCCATCAGAAGACAGGATTATGAAGAGATAATCCAGATTATCAGCACCATAAGAAGACATTAATACATGTAACCAATAACCAAGTACCAATACACAGCACCATGCAGCTTTCTCAGAAATACATGCTAAAACGATCGGTTAGTTAGGAATATGGATTTTCTGTCACAGGCACAGTCTCAGGCAGCTTCAAAGTGTAGTAATAAAATGTTAGCAACTGAAGAACCTGCAAGACTCATTTCAGCAAGACTTTTTTAAAACAGAACCTGTATTATAATCAAAAGGAGTGATACATTTATTTGATCTATTTTGAGAACGAAGTCAGCTCAAGGTCAATTGCTGATCAAGAACAATGGAGGAAAACTAGGTGAGATAATTTTAAAGCTGTTTGAATTAAGACACAGATCCAACCTGTTTGAAAGGTAATTTATAAGAAATTATCTGCATTTACATAATTCAAGTGGTTTTACCCTGGTACCTTGAAAAGGTTGATCTACATATGAATTAGAAGTTATTGTTACAGATAATTTTCTCCCCAAAACTCCCCAGATCAGAACTCACACATGGAAAACATGTGCTATGGAAGAATGATCTAGCAGATATGAAACTTCTGTTTCCAAGGGAGTAGCTCAGTGTTTCAGGCAATACACAGTGCATTCTCCAAAAAGGCACCGTTTATCCCAAGCAGCAACTGAGATTCCTTTACTGGGGAATTAGGCAGCCCAACACATTCTGGACTAGCTGAGCTCCTCTGGTTAATAACCAAAAGCCACCTGCAGAACTTCAGTAAGCACCCTTTTGTCCTCCTTTAACAAGCACACTCTCTCACGTATAGAATAGCAAGTTTCACTGAAGACAGCCACAGCTGTCTTCCCTTTCCCTGCAAATGAAAGGGTCTGCACTCCTGCTACAAAATGGTTATCAAATGCAGTGTCAAAGCAAGTGTTTCCCCTCCATTGTAAGAGGCAAGCTGAATACTTTCGGCACAGCTTTCAGTGTCTTCAGACCCAACTGCAGCTGCACACACTCCAAACATTCTGCTGGCGGCTTCCTGTTTGCATTCCTGGGCTGGGGAGAAGGAGGACATTTCTTTCCAAGTCTGCTGCCTGCTCCTGGTTTTCCAGCTCTCTCTGTCTTTCTGCCTCTCTCTTTGTTCTTCCTTTAGGAAATCTTTGAGATTCATGAGCATAACAAGAATCCCTTCCCTCTGAACTGTGCTTTTAAATTGGCTGGTTGTTTCAGAAAGTGGGGTGAAAAAAACCCCCACAACAAAAACCCCAGCCACTTTGGCCGTGACAGTGTTCATTTACACTAACAGCATTCTGGTGCTAGGCTGAACCCTCTGTGCATGCGTGTGTGTGTGTGTGTGTGTGTGCGTGTGCATGTGTGGCTTGCACTGAGATCAGTAAGCCAAGTACTGTCCAAAGATACAAATGTTGTTGTCTCCTGCCAATGCCAATGAGGCAGGTTTTGCATTCACAACTGTGTCAAGCACGGTCTATCTGGGGGCTTTATACCCTCACCCACTGTATGCAGGAGACCACACTCTGCCCTCCAGAAGGGCTCGCTGAGAGTCAGACATGCACATCTGAGGTCCAAATTAATGTCTGAATCAGTGCATGTGACTCAAGGATGCGGTATTGGGACTGACAGGCCCTGACCATCATTTCAGCTCTCACTGCAGCTATGAATACTGATGCTTCTCCCTTGTGGTAATTTTCCTTGCCCATTTGTGCAACCATGAAGGATCACCTCCTTTTCTCCCATCTCTTGTTCTTTCTTATTCACGCCATCCTTTCTCTGCTGCACCTCCACTAGCATTATTGTTAAATATATAAACCTTGTATCTGAAACATCCATAAAATGCTTTAAAATGAGAAAAGAACTTGAATAATTTTGTGAAAAGCTCGAGTTTCATGTTTGACAATGATGCTGCAGGCAGATGTCAACCAGTGGGTTAATGTTTCTTTTATAAAGTGAAGACACCTGATTTCTGTCAGTCCTTGGTTTAAAAACGCACCATCAGCCACTGCTTCCTAAATAACCATATCAAATAGACAGAGAAAAGCAACCAAACCGGTAATCAGATTCCACTGAAGGGACACCAGCACAACACCTGCTGTCCCTGTCCTGCTTTCAGGAAAAGGACTTCTGCTGTGCAAAGAAGTCTCTGGAGTATGTGGGGCAGATAAATTTACAGCAACTTAGAGGATTTTGTTTCAGCTGATGCTTGGGAAAAGGGTTGACCCAGAGAAGCTCTTTCAGGAGGTGTAGAGGCTGGGGGTGAAGACTGACTTGTGTGACGGGCACTTGATTTCATTCAGAATTGCAGAATTATGCTTGAACCAGAGAAGTGGTAGGTGTCTGACTGCAACATAAATGGATGCACAAGTTCTCAGAGGCGCTCCTGCATGCGAGGAGGAGCAGAGGGACTGTAGAGCATGGCTGTACAGACTCTGACAGCTCCAAACGCTCTTTGTTGCTGCTCTGTAACAGAGGTTGTTGTGTCCTCTGCACCTTGGGAAAATGAGGGGAAAATAACATATTTGTGTAACTGCTGGCAGGCTTTGCCAAAGCAGCTGCCATAGGCTCCATGTCAAAGCACCAGGGGAGCGCCTAATCCCCTTAGAAATTCAAAGGCATGTGAAACATTCTGTCATTACACTGTCTCTCTTCTACTCATCTCTCGCTCTTTGACTCTTCTGCATCCAGTTCCAGCTTCAGACAAGGGAAGCAGAGTTCAGTGTCAGCTTGATAAAATCACATTGTCTCCAAGAACAGAAAAGAAAGGCTACTGTCAACAACTGGCATTAATTGGATGGATGGGTCAAAAAGACAGTCTTTTCCCACTGCAGAAGGCTGGGACATGGGGCAAGGGTACACAAGGGGATTCGGGCAAGTCCCTACACCTACCACGAAGAAGCGGTGCTGTACATGTGCCCTGTGTTGTGCAGCTTAGCTGAGAGAATTGCAGCAAGATCTGACTTTGAAAACGGGTGGCCAGAACCACAGGATCTTCATACAGTTGTCCAACAACTGTAGAGTCAGGGGACACACACCGATTTATGCTAACTGATGCTCCATCTTGGAGAGTTTTATTAGGTTTCACTGAATTTGAATTAATGGATTCCAAGTAAACAACAACAATAACAACAACTTTTATACATGGGGAAAAAAATCTCCCCATGAAGCCAGACTGACTCAGCACCACCATACCACCATTTTCTCTCTGATTTGGCTAGCCAAACCATTGGCAAGTCAAATCACTTTAGTGAAAAGTTTGGCTTCAATTTAGGGGTGCTCTGCTAATCCAGAAGCAACACTGAACCCCATTTTCTCATCAACAGTTTTTGACATAGCAGAAGAAAGTTAAACACAATTTGGTGAGCTGGGAGTAAGGTGCACGCCGATCTGCTTCTGCAATCATGGCTCAGAGACAGCAATCTCAGTTCCTGATGCTTTTGCATTTTGGAGGCAGTGAAGTGAGGCCCTCTGACAAAAATATCACCCAGTGTGTTTTTATTACCACATAATCCATGCCTTTGCCACTTGTCCACATACCACTCTTTAATGCAAACCTCATGTCATCCTGTTCTTTTCAGGTCCTGATTAACTCTAAAATGCCCAGATTTACAAAGCCAGTGGAGAAATAGATCCTTTCTAGTCAAGAATGTAGAAGGGGAGGGGAAAGGGGGAAGAGTGAGAGAAAGACCTCAAATTGCTTACTGCTTGGAACTGGTAAAATTAAAACTAAAAATATGGAAAGAATTGTGCTTCACTTAATGTCTTCTGTGTGTGCAGATGAGACATCACTTGACATTATGAAGTACGCCAAGATATGAAGTACAGAATCAATTTGACAGTTCCCTATTGTTCTGGGCAGCCAATGGTGTCAGTAGCAAGTTTTTAAAAATTATTCTTCTACTATCTGGAGGATGAAAACCCAAGGTTTCTGCTGGCCCTTGAGTTTGCTGGGTGAACACTGACAAATGCAGTTGATTTATATTAATTTTAAGTCACTGCTCAATCAGGTAACCTCCTAGGAAACAGTTTGGGTTTGGTTTTTTTTTCAGAAATACAGTAATCAGACAAGTCTTATTCCAGCTTACTTCCAAAGCTGCACAAGACAAAGCCTCTTCATAAACAAAGACCACAAGACTGAGAATTGAGAAAGTTCATTTCATGGGAGGCTTAGTAAGATTATTTCCAGGAAAGTAATCGAAGTTTCCACTTCAGCATCAGGCAGGCTACTTGACTTCTCTGAGATGTGACCCTACTATCTGTGAGATCATCTAACACATCTGGAAGTTCTGGAGAATACCACAAAAGATGTGGGATTCTACACAGAGATTTTTTTTTTCTTGTGTTCGTTCCTCAGATTGAGAGCTCACAGAATTCTCCATGAGGGAGCACCAGGAACAATCAGCTCTGTACCTACTTTCTGCAAGGATATACAATTTTTGGCTGAATTAATACCACACTACACTAAAGATGTACCATAGTGTGCTGCTTGACACAAAAATGGCAGTAAGCTTCCTGTTTACCACCTAAATTTAGTCACTGCAGGCTTCCCCTGAGTCTCATCAAGGGAAACACAGAGGATAGTCTTAGTCATGCTACAGCCACTATTACACAAAATGAATTAAATTTCTACTGTGTTATAGCAATGAGCTTAACTGCAAAATTTTTTCCTGAAAAATTTTTGCGGTCCCATCTATTAAAAGATGCTTGGCATGGTAAAAACCTGGAAATTTGCCATTAAGTTGCAATAAGTTCAGCAAGTAATGCTGATAGGATTTGAACATTAACTCACCAATGGAGAATGCCAGTGCATTCGTAGGATCATCAGTGTAATGGATTCTGGCATTCCCCTCTTACCATCTTTACAAATGTCACTTTCATTCTATTGTAAATTAACCCAAATTTCATCCAAAGCTCCAAAATAAGGCTTGCTTGTGAGCAACCAGCCCCATCTACTTTGCAGCTGAATATATTACAGCAGGAAACATGTACGACTAATATATAGACAAATCATTAAAGATATGTATTGGACATTACCAGTGCAATAAATGCACAGACTTGACCTCAGACTTTATTCGCTGCCACTGGGAAAGAGCAACCAGAGGCACGAAGTGTCCCCAGTAAAAGGCAGCAGAGTTCTTCAGTTAATTGATCTAGTTAACACAAGGAGTTGGATCCCGATTTGGTGTAAATCAGCAAAGGGTCCTTAAAGAGAAAGACACAATACCAATGCACACTACTGGTGGATCTGCCCTTAACCCTGCCCATTTAATATTGGAGGATTTTATTGCTTACTAGAGTGTAGTCTCCCATCCCTTTATCAATTATTCATTCTGGAGAGCAACCTTCTCTATGCTGTAGCAGGAAAATCTGTAGGTTAGATCTAATTTACTCTTTTAACCAGTTTACTCCAGTATCAAGTATTTAAATTGGCCTCACTGTGCTTTCATACGTTACAGCCATATATCAAAGCAATTTGTGCAAATGCCAGCTGAGCAGCCAGCTATATGTATCATGTATTCTGAGATTACACAGTTCCAAATGCCTTTGTAAAGCAAACCTTTCATGAATAAATCAGGAAATACCCTGATGCATGCTTTATGTAGAGCAAGGTATTCTATTTAGGTCACAGGAAGGTTCTGCCAGGTTTGCTAAAACGAACAAATCCCCTGTGTCTTCTCTCACTCCACCACATTTCACAACACAGGCAAACATCTCCCACTCAGTCACTACTGTGCATTTGTGACTGCTGATGACCCTGCACTTGCTAAGCATTGGCTTGATCACTTGGAGCTCAAATAGCTTGCAAACCAGAAGGGAAATTGCTCTGTTGCCTATGGCTGCTCTGTCTCACAGAAGGATTGGCAATGGTAAAAAAACAGATTCAGATTAAAACTCTGACTCTTTCTTGCGGGACATAACCTAGAACATCTGCCTTTTCCAGAGGGCTGAAAGAGGAGTGGGCAGCAGGCAGGTCAGACAGCATAACATGCGATGTAAAGTTCTCAGTGCAGTTTGTCCAAGGAGATGAATAGATGATAATCAGCCCATTAAGTGCAGAATATCTAAACAGTAAACCCAAGCTATGCAGTCATCCATTTCCTCTGCCTAGAATTCAAGATGCTGTTGTTGGTCTGATGCCTCTTCCTGCAGCAGAAATATCTATGATAAGGTTCCAAGCATAAGGATTTCCAGATTTCCAGACAGGCTGAAATGATAAGTTATCTAGAGTGGAGGAACAAGAAACTAAATGCAGATCTTGCTTTCCCTTTGAAAGATCTGGCAACAGATAGGGAAAATAGTTTTTAAAAAAAAAAAGAAATAAAAGAAAAGGAACAAGAAAAATGCTAACAACATTAAGGGGAAATAAATCACATCCTACCAAAAATACCAAACACAGAAGTTTTCTTTCTTCAAAGACATGGTTTTGAGAGTAAGGAAGTGGAGCCTCATGTCAATACATCGGAGGGTTTCCATGCAACATTCCTACCAATGCTTGCAGAAACATTTGTAACTATCAGTGAAACTTGCATGAGTGGATGAGGACAAAGACTGGCCTTCTGCATGACGCTGCTTTTACTGTCCCTCCTCCCTCAGCTACTGCCCACCTGGCCCATGAAGCTGCCCAGCCACATTTCCGACACGTGCAGCATGCCAAGCCCCTCTTCTGGGCACCCTTCATGGCTCTTTGCCTTCTCTTCTTTCCCACTGCCTTCCTTCTCTCTCTCCTCCACCCTAGCCCTGATTGCACAACAGTAGCCCATGCTACTTGTTCCCCCCACCCCTCTGTCTGCTGGCAGGCACTGTGGCAGAGCCCGGAGGAGGAGCAGGGTGGGACTGTAGTGACCTCCAGCAAAGCAAGACGCTTTTCTGTGCCTTTTTCCTCCTTGTAAAATCCAGGTTATATTCACTTCTTCTGTAAAGCACTTCAAAGTCTTTTGATGAAAGAGGCAATGTTAACAGCGAAGCATCATGATTAATAAGTTCCCAGCCCCCTTGGAGAGCCTTCCCTGCTTCCAGACCCCATCAGGATTCCCTTCTCCCACTAGAAAGGCTGGGGTTTTTTTTCCCCTTTGGCAAACAGCTGTCTTACTACCTTGTCACAGCAGTTGGTTGACCTGATTTATCAGAGTCCAGCCCTGAAAGAAGGTACTGGAGTAACGCAGGCTGCTTTGTGTAGGTCCAATACTCTGCTTTCAGCATTCTTTGCCAAAGCTTTCCGGTTGTTTGGAAATTTCTTGGCCTGTCTACGTAAGAAGTATTGAAATAGATTAGTTACTAAAACAGCACGGTGGCCTGTGGAACATCTCCCTTCAACTAATGGGAAATCTTCAACCAGTGACACTTAGAGCAGAGCATAAATAAGTCCAGGACATTTTCTTAATTATTCCAGGCTCTTTTTAGATCACAGTGGAGAACAGTAAGAGAAAACTGTTCTCTGTGCCATTTGTGTCTGTTTCATGCCTTTCGTGCTTTTCCTTAATGTAAATTCAACCTGGATCAAGTCTGAGGGCATCATCAAGACTGAAGAAAAAAATAGAACAAGCGAGGGCAGGAACAAAATGAAGGAAAAGTAAACCCCGAGGATATCAAGAAAGAGAACTACAAGGGGAAAAAGATGAAATCTGAGGCTGTTAAAAATAAACCAGGATGAAAAAATGAACAAAATGAATACAATTAGAGGGACAGTACCAACCTAGTCACAGCTATGATGTTAAAAACAGTTTACTTTTATCTTTTTTCCTTCAGAACCACTGGGGGGTTCCTATCACACTCCAAGATACATATTTTTGCACAACGAAGGCTATGCAAGCCACACAAATCATGGAAAAAATAAAAGACATTTTCCTTCAGAATCCTTGTTTTTCTTTTTAATTAACGCACTTTAAGGTCTTTTTTTTTTTGCCTTTCTGAGTCTCCAGAGCATACTTGGAAAATGTTTTCCAGCCTCACTGTTACAGTAGGAGCTAAAAACTTGCCTGTTTCAAAATGCAAGCCAAGATGCTCGGGTTTCCAGGAAGTGGATCTTGAAAAGAAACACCAAATATCAGGAGACTCATGATAAAATCACTAGTGCCAACAATACTGCACGTTAAGATTTTTTAAAATTAATATTACCTCAGGGATTAGCAAATGGTCCCAAACTATACACACTGAGACTGAAAAATGCTCTTAGCACATTAATCTTCTCACTAATGATTAGCAATTTGTATTCTAATGGGGCCGGTAGGACCCAGCCAACATGGAGGTCCTGTTGTTCTAGGGCGACACATGCACACAGCGGGACATCAAGCAGGCTCACCGGTAAACAAGGCAGGCTGGGAGTTAGAAGGGAAACCAAGGCACATGCAGTTGAACTGTCTTGCCAGAGATCACACAGCGGGTCTGTATTCCAGTCTCATGGAGACCGAAAATAAATACATACATCTCTTCAGGCTCAGGAAAGATTTTAATTACTGTCAAACCAAACTAAGATAAAAAGAATATAGGTTGAGTGTGTGTATTCTTCACAGATAAGTTGAACACCAGCTGAGATGAGGAATAGAATTCCCTCAGGAGTAATTTCTTGTTAATTGCACAACTTCAGGCTCTTTCTTGGAAGTCCTTATAAATTGCAGACATGAATTGTTACAAGAGGGTCACAGCTTCTTCTGAAGCATCAAGCGCTGCTCACTGGTGGAGAGTATAACAGGGTGTATTGTCTATCCATTGGCATTTCTTAAAAATGTCAAAACGCCTGTGAGAAGCTGTGCAATGCTACTGCAAGAGCTCTGTCTTGCAGCAAGATGCAAGTTGCATTTGGGTAACAGGCCAAGCAGCCCTGCTTCAGATCTTACTCTTATTTCACACAGATGTAATCCCACTTTTGTAGTCCTGCCTGTGACCTAAATGAGAGTGGGTGAAGGCCATACAGATCATGCTAATCAAGGAATAGCTGAATAATATATCAACAGATGATGTCACATACATTTTAAATAAATATACCTCTGAATATTTAAATAGCACACGCTCTCACATGCACACAGAGCTACATTTTTTTTTTTTGTCAGGGATGATAACACAGTCCCTTTTTCTAAGAAAGAAGATGATAGATTTCAGTGTGTTTTAAAACACTGTTCTACACTTCTTCATTAATATTCAACCCTGCTCAAACTTTTGGAAAATTATACAGGATTGGTCATTCTTAACTTCTGAGAGATTTTTAAAGAATTGCTGGGAACTGGCTCTTTCAGTTTTTTCAAAGTCTTTACAAAGATATCTTTTGTCTACAGCTCACCTTTGTTGGTCTGGCTGCTTATTTACTATGTGCATCCCTAGCTGTGCTCTACCCGGTTCAACAGTGGAGGTGGAAATCTCTCCACGTTCCCAGGGTCTCAGCTTGGACAAGTCTGCCAGAAAGACATGCTCCCTGGCCTGACAGGACAGAAATATATGAAGTGTACTCCAGCTGGGAGTCACTTTTTGCTGACACAGGAACATCTAGCCAGTAATGAACTCCAATTCTGGAAGGACATAGTCCCTCCCCCAGCTGCCCTGAAGTCTACACTGTGCCAGTTAGGGCTGGCTGAGACCTTTGACAATTTTCCAGTGACCTGTCCCTCCTTTACAATGTAATGCCATGGTCCAGGCTGCTGTGGAAGGTGGGAAGCCATAGGAGTGTCTTCTGCTTGGCCTTGCATGGGGCAGCAGCAGGTACATGCATTTGTGTCCCACAGCAAGGTCAAAGCAACCACCAATGCAAACTAGACAAGAAACTGCTAGCTTGCATCATCAGATCTTTAGCTGATGTAAAAAGTCTCCATCAACTTCTGTGGAGCTGTTCCAATTTACATCAGCTGAGGGCATAAGCCATAAACTCACTCCCATTAGGCAGATTGGGTTTTGTTACTAGTAGCATAAATTCAGATTAAACCAGGATTTTTTTGTGGTTTAAGCTGATGCCAGTAATTTTGAAATAAAAGTTTGTGTCCTGATCTTTCTGAAAAAAGTGGTAAGTTCCATGTAAATGACAAAGTGCCTTGCCCCTGCGTGGTTTGAGTTTCAGGGCCCGGGGCAAAACGTTTAGAACAGGCATGCTGTGTAAAGAGAATAGGGACAGAGGCATGTAAAACAACTCACTGCAGGGTACAAGCATATAGAAGCACTTCCCATGAGATTTTATGCCTTTTAAGAGCCACTTGTCCTGAAATACATGTCTTTCTTCCTCTAATGCATGCACGAGCTACTTATTTTTATAAACCTAATGAATGTTCAGTAGGTGCAGAAGTTCTCACTTTGCTTTTTGTCTTTGTCTTATGACTACTGAAGTGAGGCACAGATGCTGGAGCTGCAGTCCCTTACACCTGCTCTGTCCTACCAGGGGTGTTGGGTAGCACCTTGTTTATTGATGGGATGGTATTTAGTAATTGCAGATGTTAATGTTAGATAAAAATTAGGTTGGCATAGAAATGGCAAACAAACATCCTTAAGAGCTTTCTGAAATAGAAGTCATGTGTGAAGCACCTTGCCTGTCAAAGCTTCCTTCACTTTGATATTGAGCTGCTACCTTGCATGGACAGGACAGAGGCCCTGAGTGTCACAAGGCGCAAACACTCTTCCCTCCCACCAGACCAGCTTTCTGGAGAGCCAAGAGCTGGTTTCCCATGAGAAAGCACAGTGGCTGGACACAGGCATTTTCAGCAGTGAGGTCTGGGCTGAGCTGGGTGCAAGGCAGGGGGACTCCAATTCTCCTCAGCCCGGGCTGCATGTGAGTGAGTACTCACATGCACTCCTGTCCTTTTCATCTGAAACAAAACCACTGGCTCCAGTGGGCACCAATGATGTTCAGTGTGAGCACAGTCAACAGCCTTCCTTCCTTTCTTGGTGGGCTGTGAACAGCAGAAGTGAGGAGCAGAGCTCCAAACATCCCTGCAGGGCTCCTGCTGTTCCCATTTGCTTTAAAATGGGGAATCCAGATGATTTTGGCAGATTGCTTCACTTCATGTAGGATACAGTTCAGCAGAAGGACTATCCTTGAAAAAACCTGAAACTTTGGCTCATTCTAACCAGTTCCTCAAATTTTATTTTTTCTTCAGCTGACAGTACCTGCAGTGGAAAGTGTCAAGTACCCCTAACAAGTGATTAAGATGGGCAATACTGAACTTCACAAACAGGCTGCCTGACAAGTCTTCCCCATCAACACAGACTACAGAATCAGCATTCAAATGACCAGGCAAGCTGACTCTATTGACATCTGGCTCCTGTTTCAGCACATTAATTATCCTCTTGGGTTCTCCCATCTTCAGCTGCTTCCACACAGATGCCATCTCATCATTTATCTGCTCCAACATTTTCTCCCCATCTTGAACAACTGAACTCCTTTCTTCTTTTAAGCCTACCTCACCAGTGTCCGTCTCAGCAACATCTTGAGAGCTAATAAAGAAGAATACACTATTTTGTTAACACAAAGATTCCAGGACACAGCTGCATCACAGTAGGCTCTATCCAAAATGATAAAGGGATCACTAAGAAAGAACGCCCATTATCAGCAACTTCAAAAGAATAATGGGACACAGCTTATGCTGTCATGCAGAAAGCTCATTGTGGTGTTGGGACAGCCGGAGGCAGTGAGAAGACTTGCAAATGCAACATGTCCCAGGAGGGATTCAAGCCCAGCAGAGTTTAGTAGAGGATCTGACATTAGCCACGATACAGAGCATGAAAGAAACCAAAGATTGTGCTTGAAAATAACCTGAGAAATTCCAAGCAAGTAGGTGAGGCAGCATGGACTATTAGAAGTGGGAATGAAATAAAAATCAGGATCCTTAGTGTCCTGTCCTGTGTCTGGCCTGGGCTAGCTCAGCTATCTCATTAGAGCAGGAAGCTGAAAACACTCCAAAGAGCAGGGTGCTATGAATTTTAGAGTGTTGTTGCTGTGACTTTGGAAACCTAAGTGGTGTCTCCTCCAAGGGACTGACAGCAGGCTTGTTTGGATTTTGACAGAGCAAGGGTAATGGCTGGAGTCTCTTCTGGAGCTCAGGCATTCAAGTAAGATGCTTGTGCCAACAGCTCTCTACGCCTCAGGATCAATAAGCCTAGTGAGATTCCTGGGCTTGGCAACTGCTCTATTATAATTGCAAAACCAACAGTTTTCATCAATAAATCAACCTAACAGGTAACCTGCCTAGGACATCCCATCAAGGGTACTTCTGATGATGCAGCAAGTTGTTTCCTTCACTGCACAGTTACTGAGTGCACAACATAATGCTACTGTTACATTGCATTAGCCATGTCCAAGTCTTTTGGACACTCTGGAGTACGCAGAACAATTCACATGTGCTTTGGCAAAGCACAAGTGATAAATTATTTCTCTTTATAGTACCCACACACAAGGTTTTACCAAATTAACATCCATCTCTGCAAGGAAGGGTTGTTAGCTATGTATTTCTTACTTCTTATAGTGGCTAACGGCTGGTGCCATTGTGACACAGGACTCTCAAACCCAGGATCAGAATTAAGATGAATTCAGGAAAAGCCTTTGCAAGAAAACCCACAAAGAAAAAGCTCACCAAACATCAGCCTTCAGACTAGCATTGTCACAGTAACAAACCACCAGTAGCCTGTGTCACTACCATGCACTCTGTCTGCTTACTGATGCTTCCATCATGAAACTTAGCATACAGATTCCATAATCATACAATCTTATTGTATTGCAGTGCAACAGCTTAGACGTGGAATGTTTAGCTGGTTATTTTATGCCATATTTCCCTGATGTTGATTCACAGAGTGAAGCTTGAAAAAAAAAAAGGTGACTAATAAGGAAGTGTTAACATTAGGCTTCTTTAATTATAGGTGGGAGGCCGTACTGTTAGGCTATTTTCAGGAATTCTGTCCATCAGCAGCTATCCATCAAAGCCTGCTTAATATTATTCTGCTTTACATATTACTATTTGGGGGAGCTATTTTTTAGTCCAAACTAGACAAAAAGTGTGACCATAACACATATTCACTGCGACCTTCTTGCTATTTTGTTCCTTTTAAAGTTTGGAAAGTCCTAAACCACTGGACAAGTGTCTTAATGCAAGGCATTGGGGGAAGTGTTTCCATTCCTTTGGAAAAGTATCTACTCCTTCCTTTCAACCTGCAAGCAGGTTGTCGATGCTTGCAAGCAGCTGACTTTAACCACCATACCTGACTTTTCTAGTGCAAAACTTTGGAATAATGAACACTTATCCTTGGGGAGGAGGATCAGGTTGGCGAACATTTAAACAGATTGAATGTCCACAAGTCCATGGGACCTGACAGGATGTACTCACAAGTGCAGAGGGAGTAGACGGATGTCATTGTGACGCCATCTATGATTATCTCTGAAAGGTCTTGGAGATTAGGGGAGGTCCCCAAGGACTGTAGGAAAGCAAATGTCATTCAAGAAGGGCAAGGAGGATCCAGGCAACATCAGGCCAATCAGCCTCAGCTCAGTCCCTGGGAAGGCAATGGAGCAAACCCTCTTGGGTACTGTTTCCAAACACATTAAGGACAAGAAGATGATTGGGAGTAACTAGCAAGGATTTGTGAAGGGGAAATCATGCCTGACCGACATGCTATGAAATGACTGACTCAGTAGGTGGAGAGCAGCAGATATTGTTTATCTTCATTTTTACAAGGCTTCTAGCACTGCCTCCTGTAATATTCTCATGGACAAACTCATGAAGTACAAGCTAGATAAGCAGCCAGTGAAGTGGACTGAATGCTGGCTGAGCTGCTGGGCTGAGAGGGCTGTGATCAGCAGCACAAAATCCAGCTGGAGGCTAGCCACCAGTAGTCTACCCATGGGTTTATACTGCAGCCAATACTGCATAGCATCTTAATTAATTAACTGGATGGTGGGGCAGAGTGCACTCTCAGCATGTTTATAGATGATACAAAACTGGGAGGAGTGGATGACACACCAGAAAGGTGTGCTGCCATTCAGAGGAACCTTGACAGGCTGGAGAAATGGGCTGACAGGAACATCATCATGTTCAATGGAGGGAAGAGACAAGTTCTCCACCTGGTCAGGAATAAACCCCTCTGCATGCCAGAGGCCAGCTGGCTGAAAAGCAACTTGGCAGAGAAGGATCTGGAGGTCCTGGTGCATGCCCAGCTGACTGTGTGCCACTAATGTGCTCTTGTGGCAAACAAGGCCAGTGGGATCCTGACCTGATTTAGGAGAAGCATTGCCAGCAAGTCAAGGGAGGTGATACTTTCACTCTACTCAGCCCTGTGGAGACACATCTGGAGTGCTGTGTTGAGTGCTGTGCTCCTCAAAACAAGAAAGATTCAGAGTTAATGAACCAAGTATGTTGGTGGGGTACACAGGACAAGAGAGACCTGCACATACTGAAGACAGTCCAGCAATGGGTCATGAAGATGATTACAAGACTGGAGCATCCTATGGGGAGAGGCTGAGAGAGCTGGGACTGTTCAGCCTGAAGAAGAGAAGGCTTAGTGGGCCTCAATGTGCATAAATAACTGACCCAAAGGCTGTAAGAAGACAGAGACAGCGTCTTCTCATGGCCCCTCATGAAAGGGCAAGAGGCAGTGGACACAAACTGAAACACAGGAAATTCCATTTAAATGTCATAAAAAAACTTTTTTACTGGAAGAGTGATGAAACACTGGAGCAGGTTGCCCAGACAGGTCACAGAGCCTTCTTCCCTGGAGACACTCAAAATTGGAGTGAAGAAAGTCCTGAGAAATCTGCTATAACTGACCCTTCTTTAAGAAGGGAGTCAGCTAGACAATGTCCACAAATATCTTCAAACTCAACCATGCTGTGATTCTGTGATTCTGATGGTTAGCTGGACTATTTTCCTTACCTAGTTTTCCAGTTGGGTAGATGCCAGCACGCAGGGTTTCACAGTGATTGCCAAAGATTGATTTCACTCTTTTTTTTGATTATGAAACAAAAGGAAATTAGACCTATTATAGGCTGGCAAAGGCCTCAAAGACTCAGCATTAAGGTGGAGAAAGGGAGAAGCATACTTTCAGCATGTATCATTTCATGCATCTTACCACACAGTGAAATGTTACTGTATGCGTGATGAATGCTGAAGACAAGCAGTTGTTCCACTGTGTAAAATACACAGTACTCTGAATCCATCCCAATTCAGTTTAAGTCTGAGTGTGTCCTTATGGCAGACCATCAAGGTTTCTGAGCATCAAATGCCAACTTCAAATCATCATCTGCAACATTCACCACAGGCTCAAAAGATATTGCAGCTCATACCATAGCCATCACACGCCCATTTGAGACATCATCAGGAGAGCCAGACACTTGCCTGCTCTGAAGCAGGGTGACCAGAAAAAGGCATTTATGCATTTGGGTCTTCTTGGAACTGGGTTCTCTCACAGCCCTAAGGGGAATTCTGACAGACAGCACTGGCACTCCTCAGCTCACCCGAGAAGAGAAAATGGGACCCCTCATGGCCCATGAGTCAAACAAGGTCAGATGGACATGGCTGTTTGTTGCATTCACATCTGTCAGTAAAACTCTCCCAATGTGAACAATGCTGGTAACATTCAAGCAATCTGGGGCTGTCTTTTTGACACGAGGATGCCCAATTCTTGGCCATTAGGAACCTGACAAATTGATCCCGCTGCCAGTGTGTGTGTCCATGCAGCACTTGTTAGCCTCAGCAATATCTTGAGGATGTTCGTATACACCTCCCTTTTTATCTTTACAGGTGAAATAAAAAGTAAGCCTGACCATGCAACAGCTGCCCAAAAGCCTCCATCTGACTTTACATTATACTGTCTGTGAGTGCTCCTTTTTTTGTGTTTGTTTTGGTTCCATTTACATGTTTATTCTGCCTTCATGTAATGCCATTCATATTGCCAAAGATTTATTGAGCTCATCTACCATTATTCTTTCAGCTGAAGCACATTTATTTTGCAGTACCTCTGAAGTTGTCTTCCATATATTGATTAGCTATGAGGCGATGTAGCACATGCAGATACAAAAAAAGCCCACTTCTTTAGGCAGCTCTTGTTCTCTTCCGGATTTAGAGACAATCAAAGAAGTCAGAGCCTAAAAATAATGACTTGTAAATTATCTAGTTACCCTCCCTGAACTCTTCCCTGCAATTATAACAGTGATGTGTCCAGATTCACTTCCCCTTGGGCACTGTAACTGCAGCTGACTTAGCATGAGTCTTGGACATGTAATGATCATGTTGAGGTCACAGTGGTTTTCAAAAGAAAACAGTTATCTTGCAGTATCTATAGTCTATTTTTCTAAGTATTTGGTGGCACAGTGCATCAATGCCTGCTTGCTCTGAATAGCTACAATGCACTGTATAGTAAGCATAATTTACACTAAAATGGAGCGCTCATATCACCTATTACAAACTCTGAAGTACTACTACATGAAATAGATTGTTGAGAGAATGAAACAGATTATTTTTGGTTGGATTTTCTGCTAGAATCGTAGTCTTGAGGTTGAAGAATCAGCCTAGAACTCACAAGCATTTTTCTTCAGAAGCTCAGCACCCTCTTGTCTTGTGCTTTGAAAGGTTACTCTGGAAACAGGCTGGATGGAAAATAGTCCACACAGCCTATCTTTGTGTGTACTAACATTTACTTACTTAGGATTGGAACAATCAAATCAGCAATGGTAACATCCCAAGTCAGCATGAAGTCTAGTATGGGAATGCTTTCATGGAAGCTTCATGTGTCAAAACCACAGGACCATGGGAAAATGCAAAAGTTAACTCTTTTTTTGCTCCCTGACTTGCCCACAGACTCTCCTAATGCTGTCCGTGTATGACCTGTGGGGGGCAGGCACTAGGGCACTCACTGTCCCCAGCTTATGGGAGCCCTGGCAGCTGAGGTGTGTCAATGGAGACTGTACACCAAGGTGGTGACCTCCCTGGGGACCCTGGGCACCTCCAGGGCAGGATTCTTCCTGGCAGGGAAGTTTCTTCTGGGTCAAAATGCTACCTAATGAAATCAGGGAACAATTTCAGTGAACAGTTTTAGCACAAGTATCAAGTCTCTCTATTGCAGCATCTGATGAAGCTGCACAGCTGATGAGTTGTCTCAGCAGAGTTCAGGACCAAATGACCCTGGAGATTTATAATGAAACTTGATACCTTTCAAGCAGAGCTGTACATATAAACTGATACTACTACATTTTGGGCAAGCAAATAACTTGAACTACACCATTTCTGAGGTCAGTGAGGAAAAAAAGGCAGGAAACTTCTCTGTGAGCCTAGGCATTCTGGTTGGTGATGATTAGAGAACCTTTGCATCTCCTTGGTTAGTCGATGTGAGTCAAGTTAAGGACCTCCTTCCTCCTCCTTCAAACCTCTCTGATTTCCTTTTTGCTTCCTTCCTTTATTTGTGAATTCGTTTCCTACCTGCCACAACGCTTCAGATTTTACCCATTAAGCTCTTCCTAATGTTGTGTAAAGACCTGTTTAGAAACATAGGAAGACCAAATTGGACAGGTTTGCTCTTCCAGACAATAGGATCTGGTTTTCTCATCTGCACATTTATCCATGCTGGTTTCCTTTACATGCCATTCACTGTCTTCTGAGACTCTGCTGTGGGTGCAAGGAAGGTAACTGATACTCTCTGCAAGTATTTTCTCATTTCAGCTGGCACTATTTTCACATTTGTTTCTTCTGCTTCTTTGCGTTCCTTGACAAGCTTATGAATCTGTGATAAAATCAGATAAAACAGCCCCTTGCAAAAATAAACATAATTTCATTTAAGGTTCTGAGCATCATGAAAGTGTTACTTGACTTAGTAGGTTCAAAGTGCCCTATGCTACTACCAAATATCAAATTAATTTAAACTACATAAAAAAGGCAAGCAACAAAAACCATGAGGACAGAGATGAAGTATGCTTTTCAGTCAAGCCATTCTCTCCACCTAATTTCCTCTCTTGTAAAAATAATACTTTTAGATATATTTGCAATCTCCAAAGAGAACATCTATGTGTTATTTCTCCAGCTGCCACATGCTTCAGTGGCATGTTGTTGCATTGTATGTCCTTTATCAGAATCCTTTGGGATGTGTAATGCACATCACAATAAGAAGCTGAGGATGATACAAATAATTACAACATGTGATGCGAACCCACTGTTATAAAGTCAATCTCAGCAAATTCATCAACTCGACACATGATGTACAGTACCAATTTTATGTAAATGACTCGTCTAATCCTGCTGGGCAAAATTACTCCCTGATGTAAACTCTGTTAAATTCAGTAGAGTTACACCAGGAATTCATTGTTTTGCTCATAAGATCTGAACCCACACTTTATATGTCTTGTTCATCTGGAAACCATGGTAATAAGAAAAAGAGTGAAATCACTTGATTCTGAGTATCAGAGGTATTAAATTATCTTTTGTTTAAAACAAAAGGCTACCTTAAATACTCTATTCAAGTTTTTCTTATTAAGCATTACTCTATTATCATTTTATAAACATAAAATATTAATCTAGAAAATTATGTTGATCAATAAAACTCTAAAAGAGCAAAGAAGCCTCATAAAGACAATGGACTGGTTTTTGCTGACTCTTGCAACCTTTAGATCAAGAATTAACAAAAGTTTAATAATTAGAACACAAAATGAATTAACATTGTAAACTGTCATAAAAGAAGGCAATCAAATGAGACTGAAACAGGCATGAAAGGCACTTAGTTGCTTTGGTTAGGGTTTTTTTTAAAGAAATGTTAAAAAAAACAGCCAACCAAACAAGTTAAACCCCATAACTAACAACTGGATTACTCTAAGGTGGTAAAACTGTGTCAGTTACCCTGAAGTTTAAAAGCATACATAAATGGTACCATCCAGCTTTTATTTGTACAAATGATTTAATTTTAATGAACTATAGTACTACTATGTACGGAATCTAAATTAAACTTGCATAAAACCCCAATTGTTTGTGAAGTTCCTAGCTACATTAAAACTCCATAGCACAGCCTCAGACAGGATGCTAAACCTGAATGTCCCAAGCTTTAGGACATCGTGCCCTCAGATGTCAGCAGCAATAAGTCCTATAAATTCCAAGTTTGGTTTTGTGTTGTCAAATCAAAGCCTGTCACCGCCCATTCTTTTTATATTATATGCCAAACTGAGAGAGGACTTATGTTTTGCTTCACTTCAGAGATCTTATAGAAGGAGCATATTCTATGAAGAGTCACACCTTTCTTGATGTTATATTTCTGCCCAGGGGGGCAAAAAAAAAAATACAGAAAAACAAAACAAAAAAAACCCATTACATAATTTTGAGCCTTTAAATTCAAATCTTCTGATACAACATTTAAGGACCATTCAAAATTGCAGCATTCTTAGCAGAGAACAAATGCCATTGCTTTGATTCAGCTCACAGAAGTCAGTAGGCTCATCAGAATATTTTCAACAACTTTCTCAGTCCATTCCCGCTGACCAAAGTTGAATGTGAGTGGTGGGTGATGTTTCAGAAAGTGTCTTCAGCATGGCTACTGCTTGGTCAACTATTGCTTTATGTGCAACATCTAGTTTTGTGGCATCTTGCTATTACATTCAGTCCACTGCTCAGGGTAATAGAACGAGTCTAAAGCAATGAACCCTAATGCAATCTTTTTCAGTACAGTTATTGGAAATATTTGATCAAATCAAGTTTTGAGGTAGACCACTGATAAACAAAAGCAGAATGAGGTCCAGAAAAACATGTGTAATGGCTTCTTTCATTTTAGGTAGTGTCATTGGAAGGTACTTGCATGAAAGAAAACAAAAAAAGGCAGCCATTAGATGCCTGGGTTTGCATGAAAAAGTAATCCAAAAGCTTCGTATATTGGAAATATACCTTTATTTCTTTTTTTTTTCCAATATCTTCTACCCTCCAGATGGTCTACTGTGATGACATACACCTGTTCAGCGTCAGCTATTACCCATAGCGACATATGGCAACTCACATATTGCCTAGGCTGAGGGGATCTGGGATTCAGGTCACCTGGGGTCTGTTTTCAAGTGGTGTGATGGCAGCTGTGGGAAACATGATGACTGACAGAAAATTGCTGTTCCTCTCACCAGCAGAAAAATTTAGATGTCTTTAAAAACCCAGCAGCTGTATCTTAACTTCACCACGTAGCTGCAGACAATACAGCGAGTGGCTTCTTCAGCAAACATAGCACAATGGAGGTGCAATGCTATCACTTTACATATTTTCAGTTGTAGGAGTTGCTCAATGTGGACAACATGGGCTGTTATGGTAACAAGTCTTGAAGTGTGCTGGCTAGGGAGGGCTGAATTGGCTCACAGCGTAATGAATTTGTGGACCTCTGCCCACTCCTAGAACAACATCTAAAATGAAGTCTCTGTAGGTACTGAAATGTGCAAGTGATTTCTTTGTTCCTCTGCTACATCTAATTTGTGCGGGCTGCTGCAATACTATAGGAATAGGATACAACAGAAGGTAGCTTAAGAGAGAAAGCATTCTGAGCTCTCTAGAAGCTGGGCTGCTAGAAAATGAAAGACAAAGGAAGCAAAAAAATAATATGCATGGCACTTCCTTGTTATCTGGGGTGGGGGTGGGGGGAGGTGTTGCTGTTGAAACAATTTGTCTAGCTCTGGAAAAGAGACTGTTTTCATGATCTTTCCAGGAGAAGCAAAGGAGACTCATGGGTGACACTGTGGTTTTGAGATGTTCTGCTAAATGTTCTTGAGTTAGAGTTTTAGATAAGTTTCTGGTGAGTAGATGACTGTCCTGGAAATTCTCCAAAACAAACAGAAAATGGAAACTTTTTAGAGGCCCAGCATATCTCCCACATTTCTAAAAGTGACCAGATATATCTTTTTCTTCCCTGCTGCTGTCTTATTCTGTACCTGAAGCTGAGGAGGGCAACTGCATTGCAGTTGAAGAAAAATCTGAAACAGAACAAGACTTCCATAAAACCATATTTTGAGCATCCCTAGCTCTGAATCCATCCAGCCACTACATTTAATGAATGGTAGAGGAATGCTTTGAAGTTTAAATACATAAGGCCTGATTTTTCTTTTCTGTATTTTCTAATTTTTGCTCTCTTCAGTGATCCAGATTGAGTTTAGCCCTCATGCAATAGGACTAATGTGGCCATGGAACCCACACTTTTGTTGTGTTTATGGTGGTCAAGATCTTTGTCTTACAGCAACAAACTTTGATAAATTGTAAAATACAAGTTCCCTATGCTCCTGATTTAATAAGCTATTTCTGCATGTTCCACACTTTAAGCATAGAAGTTATTGTACAGAAAGCAATAGTATTACTCAAACAAAAATAGCCTTTTACAACAGGGCACTCTCCCTTTTTTGGAGGTCTTCATGTCGCATATTCTAAGTTCTTCATCTTTGTCCTTCTTAGCTAAGGAAAATCATTTAACAAACAGTTTAGCAGGCAAATTTTGTAGACCTTATTCAAGCAATAACTCAACTGGGTAAGTACTAAGGGCTGTAAGACAGAACTAATCAAAGTTTTCAAAAATACTTTCTAAATGGCTAACAATCTGTCCTTTTCAGTGATCATTTTCATATTTATGTAGCTTTCAACAAAAAAATCACCTTGATGGTTCCAATAATACCAAGGTTTCACCCACAAACTCCCATATGCTCTCCTCATTTCCATGTTTTTTGTTTGTACAACTTAATGGTGCTGAAAGGAGAAAAACAATGAGGAAGGCAGGGGAAGAAAAAGAAGGTGTGAAAAATTATTCTGAAAAAATGTCATTTACATCCCTTATAAAGCCTGAAGTTCATATCCTTAAACAATGTTCCTACAGCATCACAAACAGAATCCTCTTTCCATCAGTTTCAAGTAAGATTGTATTCCTGGCTATACCAAACTAAACCCATTGAAACATACAGATTTATTGATGTTTACCTGCAGTATAAATAGCAAAATGTAGTCCTAAAGATGAGAAAAATGAAGGTCGTTTTCTGTTACAAAGTGAACAGATGTTCATTTTAATGTGCTATTTTCTAACAATACATATATTTCACCTTTTCATGCTGCTGAATGAATAAAATCAAAATGAGAGAAGAAAACCAATGGAACACCTTCTTAGCATCAGGCAACTGAGTAATTTCAATTCTGGGTCATCCATTCAGGACTTCGAGGAGTACAGATGTTTTATTTTCCAGTGCTGGACGAATAACCATGTGGTGAGCGTCAATCGCTCCATGTTTATGAAATGGTATCTGGGTTTAATTTCTGCTGTCTGTCAATTGGAGGCTTTGATGTTGGCCTGGAATTTTTTTTTTCCACTTCACTCTAAGTGACTAGAGGCTACTGCTGTCACTGACTCTTCAATTTCTGATTTTACTTTGCCAAAATGTAAAAGATTTATTTACAGGAATTCTCCCAAATATGATCCTTAACTGCAATCTTTTTTTCTTCTACCCTCAAGGTATTTTGTAGTGAGTTGTTGTAGGATTAACCTGAAGTAAAATACCCAGCATAAGGCAGAACGAACAGTGTCTATGTGAACAAACAGATGTATTTAAGCAAAGAAGTTCAGTCTTAATAACTAATTGCAGCTGGGACTTTAATATACTCTTCTTTTTTGAATCCAACTGAAATTCTTGGTGATATGTGTTAAAAATTATGGTTTAAATTTCTGATGATCAAGTTACATAGATTAAAGTAATGGATACCAGACTCGCATCAGTGCAGTTATAAATATAGATGAAATGAATGTACATTACACACTGTTATAAATCTGTGTGTTCAAGGAAAAGCATAAATATCCATCACCTTTTCCTCCTTGGGATATGAAGGGTATGGCTATTTTTACAGTGTTTTCAATGAAATTATGAGTTGGAGTAATTTGCTTGTTCTGAAAGACTTCTGGGTTTTTACAAGCGTTTGAACAGCATTTTATTTACAATGGCATATCATTAAAACACACAAAGTAATGTGCGCTGGAAAGAGCCATGTGACTTTCCAGACATGAAGACAAACAGAATCACGGTGCTTTCAGAGACATTTATAAGTATGTACGGTGTTTGTAGAGGTTTCTGCCCTGCAGACATTTGCCAGGTGTGGCATAACCACGTCTCTTTTCACTATTTCCTTCCAGTGCCTGTCAGTGTGCAGCTAAACAGTGGCAAATAAGAGGATGTGGCGAAGCCTTATGGTTAGAGGGAGAGGTCTGATTCTAATCTGTGATAAACCACTCAATTCTCGTGTGCTACCGGGGGAAGTCCCAGATTTTTTTTTTTTTTGGTTCGATGCAGCCACAGGGACTTCAATGAACATTAGGATGAAACTCTTTATCTCTGATCTTCAGCTAATTTCTAATGTATTAGGACAGAGATCTAAGAGACCTGAGTCCCTCATACAAGTCATAGACCTCATCCATGATCCAGATAAATATGCCACCCTTCCTGCTGGATTTGAAGTGACCCCTTGTGCTCTCCTGTGAAGCATACATGGAGAATCATCAGCCTGCCTCCTTTCTTCAGGAATGGTGCTCCTCATCCTCTCCCTGGGCTCTTGCCCATTTTCTGTGGCCAGAGGAGATGGCCTCAGGAGTGGAAGGGGTAACGTTTGCCTGCTATTTGTACAGCGAGTCCTTGGCATGATTTACTTTTCAGTCCTTGTGTATGGAGACTAAATTCCTTCAGACACTCCAGGGAAGGGGCTAGCAGGATATTTCCATTGTATGTCCTAGCTTTTGGATGACTTACTAGTCAATGAGAGAGACAACAATCTAGGATAATTGGAAATATCATGGGGTTAGGGGTAGAGGAGATGGATTTGTTTTCTTTGTGAGTGATTTTGATCCTTCAACACAAACAGGACTGCTTAAAGATAACAAGAGCTCTCTCTAGTCAGCAGATTCTGTGGAGAGTAATTAAGAAGCTTTTCTGGTGCCTGGCAGCTAGCATGAAGCTCTCTTTCTCCACACAGATGTATAAAATCGTGCTCCAAACATGAAAATAATAACTGGTTGAAAACTGACCATGAGTTTGAGCCAAACTCTCTAACGTCCTATGATGCAGTGAGATCCATGTGGCAGGCAAAATGAGATCTGTTGCCAGGAAGATACCTGTGGATTTCATCACCTATGGCATAAATCTTAATGGTGAACCTAGCTCAAAGCTACATTGCAAAGTTTATTCGCTTTATATTTTTAATTATATTAGCTCCATTTTGTGTGTTCCAGGAAGCTTTCCTCACTGAGATTGAAGCTAATTAAATGCATTTTTGCCTAATCTTGGATTTCTCCCTCAAAAAACTTCTTTCTGCTACTTGGTACTTCAGAAAAGGGAGGCTGCTGTACTGACAAGCACCACATTTTCAAATATATGACAATGCAATTTTTGGAGCTCAGTGATCCTCTCCATTTATACTGCCCTGAGTGCAGCTCTTGCAGGAATACTCCCGCTTTCTTGGGAGTTTGAGCTGGAACTACAGCTATTTCAAATTGGCAACACCCACTGAAGTCAATGGATAGGTGAAATCAACTGAATACACATACTTTAAACATCTTCCTGTAGCTGCAGGAATGAATGAAACATCATGAACTCAGTAGGTTCATTGCAAAATAGATAAATAAAGATAGTAAGAGTTTGATAGAATGTCAGGAAATAATTTTTACATTGAAAAACCTCTGACTTGGCCACTGCTCCATCTCCTGTGCCCCATCTACTTGCTATGCTCAAGGATGATGTGCAACCAGTGGAAAGGTCAAGTGTCAGAATAAGGAAAGTCAATCAAGATGAAAATCTTATCCCAGCACCCTGCCCCAGTGCCTTGTCCTGGCACCGGGCTGGCGGAAAGCATCAAGAAGCTCCCAACAGTTGGTGTACACAGGGCTCCCTAGACAAGTTGCCCGTGTGCTAGGATGTGAATACACCCTGCTGAGGATGGAGGTAGCAAGGAGCCACGCAGCAGCAGAAAGCTGTATCCCACCCTTGCCAGCAGCCTCTACCTGCTGACTATAATAGGCCCCTGTGAAACCTTCCTCTATGCTATTCATGCATGTCCTTCTCTTCCCCACAGAGACCTACACTTCCCCGTGTTTCCTGTGGTTATGTAGGAGTGGGATGGATCTGCATGGACTTGGCAACTAAGGTTCGGCCTGTCTGTCATTCTCTGCGTTTAGTTCTCTAGTGTTTTATAGAAACCATTATCCCCTTCCATTCATTCTGAAATCTGCAGCTTCTCTCATGTACCCCTATCCTAATTAATGCTTTCTTTGTTTCAGACTCTACCCCAACCCAACTCTCTGACTAAATCAGTGGGCACCCTTGCATTCATCCCAGCAGGACTGGGTTGGCACTAAGGCGGTGGGCTGAACCTCCTGCTACGATGAACAGCCACCTAGCAGCCTTCCTTGGTCTCTAGTCATCACAGACTTGCCTCTGTGTCTGGCGTTGCTTCTGGAGACTGCCAACCTTCAGTGACCACTCACCACAGAAATTGCTTTCTCTGAGGACCAGAGACTTCTGCTTGAAGTTCAGTCACAGATTCAGCCTAAGGTATCAAAGGAGATCAATGGAGGACATGTATGCAAAAAAATAAAGCAGGCCAAAGTGTAACTAAGAGTTCTTCTTTCCAGTCCCAACTCCTTGTCATGGTTTAACCCTAGGCGGCATCTAAGCACCACACAGCTGCTTGTTCACGCCCCACTGGTGGGATGGGGGTGAGAATCAGACGGGAGAAAACTCATGCATTGAGATAAAGACAGTTTAAGAGGTAAAGGAAAAGCTGTGCCCACAAGCAAAGCGAAACAAGGAATTTATTCACTACTTCCCATGGGCAGGCAGGTGTTCAGGCATCTCCAGGAAAGCAGGACTCCATCACACATAACAGTGACTTGGGAAGAAAAAATGTCATCACTCTGAATGTCCCCCCCTTCCTTCTTCTTCCCCCAGCTTTTATTGCTAAGCATGACATCATATGGTCTGGAATATCCCTTTGGTCAGTTGGTGTCATCTGTCCCAGCTGTTTCCCATCCCAACTTCTTGTGCACTCCCAGCCTACTTGCTGGTGGGGTGAGGTGAGAAGCAGAAAAGGCCTTGACTCTGCGTCAGCACTGCTCAGCAGTAACAAAAACATCCCTGTGTTATCAACACTGTTTTCAGCACAAATCCAAAACATAGCCCCATACTAGCTACTATAAAGAAAATTAACTCCATCCCATCCAAAATCAGCACACTCTTACACTTTGGTTCCATCCCTCCTGATTTACACCAGAGCAGAAGAGGAGCACAGCTTTGCCATGCTAATCCAAAAATTTATCAAAAAAATGTCCCTCATAACAGAAGTTTTAGCTTGAGTAGCCCTGTGCTGAAAACACGGGAACCCAGTCTTTCACTGAACCATTTCACTTCAGATAGGCCATCTTGAGGAAAAAGAGCATGATTCAAGGCTGAAGGCCACCACCCCTTTGGAGACCCAGATTGTCCATGAAGACAGATCTGGGCCCTTTTTGCTCTCCAGCTTCATGTCTTGCCCAAGGTGTTTCCAGGCACCCGTGGACTGAGCCACAGTTGGAGCTCAGAGGCTGCTGGAGGTGGAAGCAGTGGCTGGCTTTCCATTCCAATGCAGCCCTAAGACCACCATCCCATGCCCTGAAGGGGCCAGGCCCAGGGAAGCAGCTGACTGCACCCTCAGTAGCTGCCCCAAACTCAGCTCCTTCTGAGCATGCTGCAGATGCTTCAGACTCCAGACCAGCTGAAAGCAGCATTGCTCCCAAAAAGAGAGTGATCGTGGGGTTCATCCCACATGAGCCCCCTCTCAACTCCACAGTTCACAATGCAGTCACAGCTGCACAGGGATGGGAACCCAGGTCTTAGAGGAGATCAGCTTCCATGGAGCAGCTGGATTTTCAGGTGTCTGAGAGACAGAACACGCAAAATATTAGCTTCTGGGGACAGATGTCAGGTTTGGTTGCCAACAGAAAGGGTTATGTGCCACATTACTTCAATACATCTAAGGTGTTTTTATAAATTGCAACTGCAGAAAGATGAAACCTACTTCTCAAAGTCTGTGTCTTGATCAGGTAGCAGCAGCACAGGCAACATCTGTGCCACTTCTCCATGGGATGACTTGCACAGCTGAAACACAAAGGAGCAGCTGTCCCTGACACTGTTGTCTGAGTCTGATCGGGTATCAGGCTAATCTTTGGACATGCCAATTTTTTTTCAAATTAGTACAGAGTCAGCCAACAGACATAAAGAGAAATTTCATCCTTGATTGTTTATTGCTTTTCTGACTGGTTCCTTATTGCAAGTGATCACCTTTCGACTCCCTAAGAATTATTGTCAAACACCACAGCTACACTGAAAACAACTGCACTAAAAAAAGGAAATTGTATACTTTGAGCCATTTTCTGGGAAAGATGGTGAAGTTTTTCAGTGGAAGGCTTGTGAGAAGTCTTCCATGTTGTTGACAAGTTCTGCTCAGTCCCCAGCAAATAAAAACCAGGA
>NW_009259178.1:882918-898891 GCF_000687185.1 Egretta garzetta | reverse complement strand
CTAGTGGGTGGTAACGTTCTCTGCGTGGCCACCTTGCCAATGCTCTGAGATCAAGTTTTCAATGCCTCAGTACTTCTGATTGCACGTCAAGCCTGTTTCCTCAGCACAAGATACATTCAGATGAGAGCATAGATTATGTGATGTGTCAGCAGGGCAGTTTACTTATTTCATCTCTTGCAAGTGCTTTCATCAGAAAAAGATGATTTTTACCAAACCCAGAGAAGATCTCTATTCTTTGCAGAGACTGCCTCAGCTGTGACAGTCTTCTCTCAGATTTTTGCCACATACCTGCAGGGGAGCAGGAGACATTGCTGCCCCCTCTGCAGAGGTTCTAGACAATAAGGTTCTCGAAACTGCAGATGAACTGGTCTCCAGCACTGACCCTCCAGCAGTCCTGTTCTCCCCCATAGTGCAGAGTAGCTCCCTCCAAGCAGCAACTCTCACTACTCACACCAGATGCAACTACAAAATTTCTGTTGCCCATTTCTTTTATTTCAGTGGTCTCTAATGAGCAGTGGTGTCCCTCTTTCTTCACGCTCCATGCCCTTCTTGACACAAATGTGCCTCTCTAGCATGTAGATTTATCTCAAATCCCTGAATAGCTTAATGCCACAAAACAGGGCATGTCTAGGAGCTAGAAAACTCTGAGCAGCAATAACTGCACCAGGAGCTGGGGCATGGCATGTTATCCATCCCAGCTATTTGCTTGGAGGAATTCAGCTCCATGGAGTCACAATCTGGTTCATTGTCTGATGTTGGAGCAAAGAGGAATTCTGGCAAACCACCATGGAGACAGAAGGTTTTAACATCCAATGGCCCAGAAAAAGTTCAATCCTCTCTTATTCTGCACATATTATAATTTTCTATTTCTGTTTCCTTATTAAATATAAACCACTCTGTGATTGCTTATGTATTAATGCACACTATAAAATATGCCTGAGTTAAGGGCTGTGGGAGAAATCTTGTAACAACATTACACAAGTGATAATTTTTTTCTTCAGTGTTTAAAAATAGTGAATCTAAATTCTTTATGTCAAGGGATATTTAAGTTGGCTCCCTGGAAGGATTTATTTATTTTTATTAGTATCCCAGAACATTTTGCACTGGAGGGACCCTTGTGGTCAACATTTTGGTGTTGCCCAACAGTATTTTTATTTCTCTTCTATCTGCTTTCAGGCTGCTCTGCAGCCAGTCTGCAGGGTAGGTTCTGTCAGAGTTGTTGTAATAGGTGCTTATTGATTGAGATTCATTTTAAAAATCACTTGGTAATTCTATCACTGCACTCTCCTATCTGTGAAGTCAGACTATCACCAAGCAGCCACTCCACTGCTGAGGAAGTTTGACTCAAACTGCCCCACACCATGTCATCAGGTGAAAGCACAACTCGAGCACAGCTGCTTTGGAGTGTCTATTCAGCCTCTTTGCTGGGTTTGTGTTGCCTGGTCTGGCTGAGGTTAACAAAATTGCTTCCATGAATACCGTTTAGCTTTCTGGATGAAAACATGGGAAGGGATGGCACAGATCCTGTCCCTTTACTCTATACACATCTCTCTACCCCATGTGCACATTGCAGGTTTAAGAGTGATCCAGTTATCAAATGCAAATCAAAAAGCCAAATACCCTAGACCAGCAACACTTTAAACCTCTGTGTCTGATGTACCGTCACCACCAAATCTCATGTCAAGGGTGATCCTTCAGTGTCAGGATAGACAAGCAGCTAACTTAGAAGTCTGGATATTTTGAGTCGTTGAAGGTTAAGGAGACTTTTCAGGATGTCAGAAGAGAATGCTAGGAGTCAGAAACTGCGAAGAACCCATTTCAGACTGGATCACCAGTTAGAAATAGCCCTGCCCAGTCTTGCAGTCTAGCTCATACAAATATATAAGTACACATCACAGGTGTCTCAGTGATAGGGTACTGCAAAACAGGACAGCTGTATTCAACTTCCACTCCTTTCACTGTTTGTTGTGCCTGGCTCAAAAGATCCTATAAAAAGTGCTATACAGCAGCTGTCTGAGTATCAATTCCTCATTCAGAATTTATATCTCAAAACAGAGAAAATCTAATTTTTCTCTGCCTCAGTTTCTCACCTGTAAGCTGCAGATCTCCATGGTCACCAGTCTTCCATAGTGTACAGTTCCCAGGTCATTGATGTGGGTATTAGATACACATACACACAAATGTACAAATGCATATACACAGACAAACACACTCCCACATGCAGAAAGGGAGAGCTGCTGATAGGGAAAAGGGAAAAAAATCACTTCAAACCCACCTTTTTATTTCTATCAGAGATAAGTTGAGTGTACTCTGTTCCATAGCAATAATGAAATATCTTTTCAGCATGCTCAACAGGGCATACATTTTTGGACATGAAGTCACAATGAGCTCTGCCAGCAGCAAGACTGAAGCAATCAGAATGTAAAAACATTGGTGGTGACCCTGGAAAGAAGAGCACTTACCATTGTAAGCAAATCAACAAAAATATTCTTCCCAATAATGTATACAATAAGTAAAATCGTACCAAGCAGAATGAGTGTTGAAACGACTCAGAGTTGCACTCTATGGATGAGAAATAAAGGCATTAATCAAAGAGTACCTGCATTAATGTGAACTCAGCGTGAAGATCACAATGAATACAAGGGTACCACGGACACACAAAGAAAGAAAAGGTTGTCATAAACACAATAGATAGGGTTGTTAGGTAGTACGTTATTGTTTATGTGGGGGGTTTTGTTGCATCCTTTCAAGTACTTTACATGAACCTCTTCCTACAAAGAATTAATAGTTCTCACATATCTGAAAATATCGTCAGGTCTGCGAGCCTGAAGCCAGATCCTGGACAGCAGTCAAGACATGCTGCTTTTTAAAAGTGAAGTCTGAAGCCTGACATGCAACACGTATTCCTCACTATTGGTGGAAGCTAGGTGAGAAACTACAGAGTCCTGTGCCAAGTTAGTTGAGTCCTTCCTAAAGAAAAATCTATCATCTGCTTTGAAAGTTGCAAGAGAACAAACATCACTTAAAAGGCATTTCCATAATCCAACCTCCCATTGTTTTTCTACCCATGTCATAAACACAAGTTCATTTCCTCTCCTGGATGCCAGACACTCATAACAAGATGTTTTTCATCTTCTACACAAGGGCTCACAGGTGACTCCCAGAAGGCCAGCCCACAACTCCTGCTTGATAACTGAAAGGGTATGGGATGCTGCTGTAGGCTCTGCTGCTACTCAGAGGCAGCCAGTTATTCTTCATAAATGACCTGTTGACTCCATTTAGTGACCACACATGAATTAATAGTACATTGCATCATCTCATTGCCAGCAAGATAGAGTGAGGCAAGCAAGAAAGAGGAAAATGTGCTTGAAAACCTGGATGCAACCAAACAGCAAGTTCAGCATTTCAGTGGTGGGAGCATACTTAACAGTATCATTTTAAGAGGGCTGACAGAAGTCAGGACTGAGCTGTGACTTGGGCAGCAGCACAGAGAAGGATCTGTCAGGACATGCTTTATAAGTGTTCCCTCTCCTTGCTCCATCAGTTACTGCCAAAATAATCAACTCTTAAGGATGGCAGTTGGCCTCTACTAAAGGATTCAGGATCTGCAATCTCCTAAATGCAGGCTGTGTCCACAGCATCAGTGCTTGCTACTAGCTTGTATTTTGTGTGTGAAGCTTTCTTTTGCATTTAGGCACAACTTTCATTGCCCAAAACTAATGCATGGCCTTTGAAGTTAAACTACTTTCTAAATCCTCTACTGTTACTTAAAATTCTACTAATAAGGACAGAAATAGCTCAAGAGTAGTTTGGGGGTTAGTGAGTCCATGCTCTTTTGAACTACAAAAGGGGAGGAATCTCCTCCATTCTGGCTTTGGCCAGAAAAGTTTTTTCAAAGACCATACAAGGAATTTTAGTGGCTTCTAATAAGTGCTGACAGTTGAAGTCCAGCATCACCAACAGGAAATAACAGGAAACAGAAGCACCAGGTCAGCAGTACCAGCTTAACCACATTTTGATAGCACATGCAGGAATGAAGGCCTCATCCTTAACTGGATCATAGAGAACTAAATCTTTACCTTCACCTGATTTTTTTTATATGTGTGTTTAACATTGTGAGCCTCACACTTGGATTCATTTAGACAAATTGATTCATTAGGCGGCCCATGACCTTAATAAATTTAGATTACCAGGAAGGGGTAGTTTATACCAGCCTCTTAGTCATAGAAATGACTCATGATATCCACCCACACTAACCTTTGTTCGGTCTTTCCAAGTATGCCAGGGCTTGTCAGCCTTTCACAAATGGAATTCTTTGATTCCTTCAATGAGAGAAGGACATCAAGGAAGTCTGGTAGCAAGAACAAGCTCCCTATGCAAGAGACAAAACAATAACAGTGACCTTGAGAAGCTGAGGACTTGTTTTCTCCAAGAACATGACGTACTGCTGGAGGGAAGTGTCTCACATGACCTGAAGTGAGGTAAAAGTGCAGGAGGGGGGAGCAGGGGTTGTTCTCTTCTAACAGGCTGCCAGACTGCTGCTTTCGGAAAATACTCTTAGAGGAGTTTCCACATGCAGTGAGCAGCAGAGAGAATATAGAGATTTTGTTCTAGTTCTGAGCATTTGGCCACATTCAAAGTGGAACAAAAGTACTGAAGCAAACATAAAAAGAAGAATATGAATCCCAAATACAACCCCCTACATAATTGCTTTCCTGCCTACCTTAGGGACTCCCACCATGGTTTTAAAGTCATGGTGAGATATTTCAAACTTCCCTGGTAACTATTTCAGGAGACAAATACTTAAGAGAGACATAAAAAGCTATTTTAGTAGCGCGTTGCTTTGGGCAGAAGGACAAAAACACTCAGACTAGCAGTAACTTCAGGCTGACAGGGCCTTGAAAACAACAGCTTGACAGTCTTTCCAGCTGACAAGGGAAGTCCTTGAAGGACTTTTCAAATTCCAGTGTAGACCACAGGACACACTGGAACCCAAAGATAATACTCTGGAGAACAAGATCATCACAAGTAGGAAAAGCCCCATTCAAGATAGCTTGTTTGATAAAGGACCTCTTTTCCCCTGACTCTCCTTTTACATGCATTTATATTGCTAAAACTACTGTTAGCATCCCTGAATGCAGAATTGGCAAAGAGTTTGCCTGATAGAAGTGTTTGTCTCAGCATATTATTTGGTGTCATGGTTTATCATGTATATCCCAACATATCAAGCAGCCAAGCCATTACCATGAGTTCACTTTTCAGGTAGGTCACAAGAGACTGTGGGATTGGCCAGCCTTACAACTGTTCCTGAAGTAACTTTGCAAAATGGGCAGAAGACAGTGCAGCAAGAGAATGAGGGGTGCTAGAGCTTGCATTGTTCTGAGGTAAGCTGCTCCTCTACCTCAGGAGTTCACTGATTTGCGGCAATTTGGTGAGCTGATTTGTCACCTGGCAATGAAAGAACCTTTTATTAGAGAAACTTATTTAATTTCAATTTGAGCATTAGAGAAAGATCTCAGACTATACTTGAGAATATTTGGCTATGGAGTTGGTCAGCGCTGCAGCTATACCCCCAAATCATCCCAAAATTCTGAAGGCATTGGAGAAGTCAGAATCTGAGCAGGGCTGTTGAAAGATGTTCACTGGGGAAATCTGCATATGAAAATATGCAAATGTATTAATATTTTAGTGTACTGATTTTTTCAATTAAATGATTCATGCTAAAAAGTATTTCTCATCAATTGGAAACAATATTCACTTCCTTTCAAATCAGAAGAAATTAAAATAAATATAATTTGGTTTTCCTGTTTATCTCCTCAGTCAAGAAGGGAGAAGAGGGAGTGGAAGAAAGGAGGAAAAAAACAGAAAAATTAACTATTTTCTTTGCAGCTCTATTTTGTTTTGAATCAAGAAATATTTTTTTAATTCAAATCATTTCATTAAATGTATCAGAAAATTACACAAACTATTCTCAGCAAAATGAAAGGCTGTCAGTTTGATAAAAAATTTTGACAGGCAACATTTTCTATTATTTGTGTGTTCTTATGATCTTGATTTTGGAGATCTAACATATCTCAAATTAAGCTCTTTTTTAGAAGATTGTCCAGTTATTCACTTGCACCTGAATCATCATATCACAAACTTCATACTCTCTCATAGCCTCTGGATGAAAAGTTTTTTCATTTCCAAAATAAGGTCCTTTTGTCCTAGTTGTCATGTAGTTCGTGCTACACTTGTACATTTTAAAGATCACTTTGCTCAAGACAAAATTACATGCTCGGGACTGCAACACTCATTCTGCCACAGCAGACATTTCGTCTCAGAAATGATAGTCTATTTCACTGCCCTGAATATCACACACCTTGACGCACACAGCGGAGGCACAAAGTAGAATAATCCAGAATTCAGGGAAGCATCTCCTGAGAGGTGGAGCAGGGATCAGAACAAGCTCTTCAGGTATATTACACTAGCTCTGCAACCTTGGTTAGCTCTTCAGGCTTTGTTAACTCACAAAATCTGATCTGTCTTTCCACCGATATACTGCTGTCAACTCAACAAATCTGTTGTCTTTCTGGCCATATACAGACCTCTCCTGAAAGCTTTGACTTCTGACATAATATGAGGACTTGCAAGTCTCAGGTTTCATTTGAAAAGGAAGAGAGGAAGGTGGGGGGAGAAAGAAAGAAATAAAAATAAAAGAAAGAAAAAGAAAATAAAAGAAAGAAAGAGAGAAAGAGAGAGAACGAAAGAGAGGAAAGGAGAGAAAGAAAGAGAGGGAGGAAGGAAGGAAGAAAGGAAGAAAGAAAGAAAAAAAGAGAGGAAGAAAGGAAGGAAGGAAGGAAAGGGGTGGGGAGGGAGGGAATTCAGGACACTTACAGACGGCCCTATATTTCAGGCCTACATGGTAAATGGCTGTAGAGGGATTGTCCTAACTTATTTCTGCACACAGACACACACACGCACCCATGAAACCTGGTCAGATGATTTTGAAGGCAATCACAGGGTGGGGGGAGGGATCTTTTTTTATAGAGGAGAGAGACCTTGAAGAGAGCCGGGTTTTGTAGAATTGGAGCTAGGAAACTTCATGCTTTCTCATAAGCTTGTCTAACACCTACCTGGTCATTGCCTTGACATCTGACTTACGAAATCACGAACCTACTAGATCCTAAAGATGGTCTTAAAAGAACAAGGACATTATGTGTGAAAGTGAATAGGTAATATGTTTGACAGCCTCTTCTGGATCAAAACTAATAAATCAAACATGGGTTTAGCATAAGGGAAAAAATATTTAAAGCAGAACTACTACAGAATTCAAACTTCTGGTTAAAAAGAGAAGAGCAGTGAGTAACTGTATGAACTGGAGATGAGAGATAAGATACAGCAAAATCTCATTAAATAATTAAGTAACAGACAAGGAACAAAGAGACAAAAACAACCTAGTCAGAGACAGACCCATAGTAATTACCAAATCAAGCATGTGGCCTTTAGAATGAGTGGGATCATTCATGTGTTACACAACATTAAATGAATCTAAGTGTGCTATAAAACCATGCACTGCAAGTGAAAGAATTCAGAGCAAGACAAAATTCAAACTCACAAACAGATGCTCAGTGAAATTTATCATGAGTTCAGAGAGCGGCTCTGCTAAATCATTAAATAAAGACTTGGAATTCCTCAGTGCACAATTTGAAGCAATGTAGAAGGAAGAGATATGATAAACCAGAATAAAGAGGAAGAGAATACACAAAACTCAACTTGGTTCTGGGGCTAGACAGAGGTACCAGTCTGAATCTTCTCAAAGTCCCTGGGTGTTTGCATGTATTTGCAGAATAATAGGAAAGCCAACTAACAAAGAGCAAGGGTAGGAGGGGGAAAGAATGCTGTGCCTGAAAGGGAGAAGTGGGATGAAGAAGGAAGACGCGTATCAGAAGGGGCCAAAGAAGAAGACAAGGAGACTGATATTTGGAAGAAGCAGGCAACCATTAGCATAGCAAGTGACAGCTCCTCCTGTTGGCACATCACCTACCCTTGATCCATTCATGCTCCCTGCAGACCATTGTCTCCATCAAGACAAGTGACTACTGTGACCAGTGAGGTACCCCTTCAGCCCTTACTGCCCAAAACCAACCATCTCAGTGAACTCTAACTTTTAAGAGAGTGTCTCCAATTATTTCCATATGTGTGTGGTCTCAGAAGGGCAGTTCTGAGCTGCACGTTGGTGTGTGTGCAGGAATGTGTGCAGCAGGCTGTCACACTGCAATTTTCCATCTCCTTATGTTCTGCCAATTCCCAGCAAAACCTGCCGTCCTCCTGGGACTCTGTGCACACCTTCAGTTGTTCTTCATCAGCTTAAGTTTCAAAAAAGATATGTACTTCACCAGGGAAACCACATCTAACAGAAATATGCTTCACAGCACAGACTTGTGCATAAATTGGATGCAACCAAGTCTTCCCAATAAAATGAAAGTGCTTCCAGTTCTGATGATAGAGGAGTATTAGCATGTCAGTGGGATGTTGTGGTTCTTCTGCCACTGTCTAACCAAGGCCATGAAGACAGCTCTGTTAGTTTATTAATGCTCCTTTCAGTGTACCACATTAGCTCCAGACAGTGATTCCTGGATAAAGTTATGCAGTACACAGGACTCTTCTGTGCCTTGTGTGTTAGAATAGCAGCATGTAGTACATGGCTGGCATACACAGCTGCAGAAAGAATGCCGATCTAAATTTCCTGTGTTCACCCCAAATTTACTTTATTCCAGATAACCTGAATTGTCTGCTCTTGCCAACAGTTGACAAAAATGGAAAAATGCAAACACGACATTTTTGAGATCTCAACTTTGAATTCACCAATATTTTCACAAAACATGGTTTCATGGTGTGATGAATAAAAGGTTACCTACTACCTGCACATTTCAGTGAAGAGTCAAAGTTTATAGGGCAGAATGTGACCTGAAATTAATTGGTTTTAACATGTGAAACTCTATGACTCCTCATGTCTGCTTCACATCTACTTTCCTTGTTGAGGTATAAAAGAAATGTGTTGTGTCTACTCACACAGAAGAAATTGCTGGAAGTTTACTGTTTTCCAAATATTTATAAAATATTTGTGATATTAAACACTTTGATTTATCTAAGCCTGAAAAAACCCTGTCAAAATATTTTAGTTTAGTCACATGCCACCATTATACTCCTTATATCAGGAAACACTATTACTATGATCAAAATGTTTGGGGTTTAGATCTATTATCTTCTATGTGTTTATTAACAAATATGTCAGTGTGCAGCATAGGATCCCAACACTGACAGTCCTTTCTCACGTTAAAGTAATTCAAGATATCCCCTGCAAATTTCTAATTTTAAGCTTAATTCATCCTACAGGGCGAATAACTAGTTAAACTGTTAACTGTCTATACAAATACTGCATGGCTTAAATTCAGATTCCTACAAAGGGAAGGTAGAGATGTTCTCAGTGTCAATAGGCCATGACTTTCACAAAGCCAGTGCACAGTAGCTGAAAGAGTGACCACCCACAGTGACACATTTTTACACTGAAGATGCAAGGAGGCCTACACCAGTGACCTTTCCTGGAGACCAGGAGAATAAGGCTCAGTAATTCAGGATTTAGCCATTCAGAGAAGTTTTTTGGTCCCACTTAATAAAGGGCCTCACTAATCCAAAAGCTACAAACCTAACAAGATTCCTGATCCAGCAGCTACTATGGTTCAGGGAGGAGTTGGGATTTTGCTTCGTTTGATGAGGAATTTATGCTGCCTTGAGCACTGTTTGCGAAAGCCCTTGGATACAGAGGCTGTACTCCTTCAGCCTTCGGCACTGCACACCCTGCAGACACAGGGTGCTCCGGGAGGGCACGGAAGCCATGCAGTCCTCTGGCAGTTCACCCGCGTTAAGAACAACTGCCGAGAGAGAACAATGTTGTAAAAATCTTCATCTGGCCAACATATTCATTCTCCTTTTGCGACTGAAACATGCACACACGCTATAGCCTACTGGCAGCCGCGAGCACACTTTCATACGCATCCCTTCTGCAGGAAGAATTATTGCCAAAAATATAACACGTTATGCAAACAACTTAGTCACCCAAAGAGGTTTATAAATGTGTAATAAGAAGATAACATGGAGCAATAAAATATACTTTACTGAAGTAACAAGGAAACATATGGCCTTTCCATTCTGCCTTTGGTGCAGGAACAGAACGAGCCTAGTGAACCAGGTCAGCCAGCCCTACATATTTTTGCATAAGAATTTCACACAAGTATACTATCTAAACCATTTCCTAAGGACATCTTCTATTACTGAAGTCACCCAGCCAGAAAGCACAATAATGCGCAGAGTTTCTTTTGGAAGAGGGGCAGTGGGGGAGAACAGTTTAAAGCAGAGCAAGAGGTTTTCTAATCTTCTGTGGAAATGGGAGAACACTCAGTGAGTGTGTAGCTTGGAGAAACAATAATATTGCAATTTGGGCTTTTGGGGCAGCCTTCAAGCCAAGCACTTCGTAACCTGCTGAAGAACTATGCTGGTTGCCAAAAGATTCAATATGTGTATATGTATATGTATATGTATGTGTATGTGTATGTGTATGTGTGTATGCATAAGTATATGCGTATGTGTATGTATGTAATGCATCTGTCTCTGTGTGTATATATATACATATAAAAATCAAATCAAATCCTACTCTTTCTATGAAGAGTTAGCCTGTCTAGACTGTGGAACAGGCCTATATTCCTTCAAGGCTTAATTCAAGATAGAATCCACAGTTATAAAGCAATGAGCAAACGCGAGTACCAGGATTATTTGAGCGATCAGGTATGACACAGTCATGGTTATTTAGAAGTAATCACACTCCTAGCAATTTACAGATATTACCCCCTCCTCTTTCCAGTGGCATAGAGATAATAGTAAGCTATATATTCTGAGAGAAAGAGAGTGTGAGTGAGCAGGCATGTATGTCTTTTTCTGCATCTCTTGCCTGCTCACTCTCAGTCAAAACGAGGATGAGAAGGTGAGTGCTGACCTGCAATTTCAGTGCAACAATGTTCCTTTACACCTTTACACCATCTACATTCTTCAATGGCCCATGAAAATGTCTCTCATTTTAAGCAATTTAATGAAATAACAAATAGAAAGCCAGGGAGAAAAATGGGGGAAAAAATCAGCTTTGGGTGAAGAAAACAAGAACAGAACCAAAAACCCTCAGAGCCCACAATTATAGTTAAATAGGACAAAATGGAAAACAGTGACATTAAATTAAGCTCCCAGACTTTGTGTGAATTACTTGTGTAAGTAGGAGGGAATCAGGAGAGGAACCGGTGGCCTCCTAGGCAGTGCTACCAGTGAGAGTGGGTGCGAGTGGGTGAGTGTGTCAATGCCTCTGTGTGTGTGTGTGTGTGTGTGTGTGTGTGTGCACACCTGTGTTAGTGTACTCGAGCACATAAATGAAAAACCAGAGTGATAGCTAAAAACGCCAAAGGCAATCCGAGAAGACAAAAGGGGGTTAAGGAGAATGGAAAAGAAATAATAGAAAACTCAGCTAGGGGTGATGTGGGGAGAAATGGAAACAACTGGAGACACTTCCGCTGGGTGAAACAGAAGAGGAAGTAAAGAACAGAAGCTGGGAAACAGAAAATAGATGTTATTCAGAAGAACAGTGATCTTCATTTTACGCTCTTTGAATGGCCACCACCCTTTTGGAGATAAACCTAGCCAAGATTGGTTGCTCACTATCTCACAAATGTACATGCAAAAGAAGCTTTGTGGGATCGTTTTCCTGATTCAGGTGAACGCCTTATAAGTAGAAACAGACTGAAGACAGGCAAAAAACTAACTTGGGAGGAGAACATAATCTTATATAATCATAATGTCAGGAGATCTAAATTCAAATTATATGTGACCTGAATCAGGAGCATAAGCTGCAGAGACAATCATTGCCTCCTGAGTGATGGAGATGAGAAAGTCCAGACTGGCTTTCTTTAGTCCACCTTTAGAATGCACTATATAATCTTCCTCTTCTCAAGCCGTGACTAGATACTCCCTTCCCAACCAGAACAACAACCCACCAGCTGAAAACAAACTAAACCAGTCAAAGTTATAAACAGTAAGAAAAAGGAATGACTTGGGACAAAAGAAAAAAAACCAAAACACAACAAAACCCCCAGATCTATTCTAGTTAAATCTCCTGGGCAATGAGGGAGACATTTATTCAATTTCCTGAATTCAAACACATTGTTTAAGTGTGCATTCTCTCCAAATGTCTTTGGAGAGTGATTACCTTTTCTAGATTTCAACCCCTAAAAGAAAAGGAAGTCCCAAAATGCGCAACACTGGCTCTCACCCTGCAACAAAATCCTTCACCCTTAAACAACCCCTGCACCCTTAATCAAACCCCTTGCATTAAAATTCAATCATAGGCAGCAGGATGGCTGAGGTTCAAAGCAGCATAGCTGAGTTCACATCTCAAACCCAAACTTTGAATAAATCTTATCCTAAGCTTTTTTAAAAGGTTCCAAAGTCAGTGAATGCTTTGCCCCCCACAACTCAGCTGTACTAACCTGGCCTGACTGATAGAGACCAGGTTTTGGGTATGCAGAGTAACTAACATGAGTGTTAGACCTGCTGGAGTCTGAATTTTAACCATTGTTTGACATGAAAACATAGATTATATTAGTTTGGTTTAACATTTCTTCATCCCAAGTGAAAAGAGGCATTTTTATCTCACTAAGTAGACAGATGTTTCTTCTCCTGGTAAAATTGGTTATTGTTTTGGACTTGGAGAAGCGTAATAAAGCAGAAATATCTCTAGTCTATATAACACCATATAGCAGTGATATCACAAGTAAATGTTATTGCTATATCTGTTTGGCAGATGTAAAAATTTTTTGCAAATAGGTCACAGCAAGAGAAATAGAAATACAAAAATCACATATTTAAAATTTGTTTTTTGCTTTCCTGATAGTTCACTTTCTCAGAATGAAGGCGTCATACTCAATCTGGTATTCTTATTTATAATTGTCCTATTTGTAATTGTCATTCACAGTAGTATTGAAAATTATATAGTTTAATGAAATTAGAAAATAATGCAGGTGACTTTTACCAACTTCTGATTTCAAAAACTTGAATTTCTGATGTTTATTATATCATCCCAAAGGAATAATGACATTGAAGATTTCAGCTTAGTGCAAATGTAGAAGTTAATTGGGATAATCTCTTGATGAAAGGACCTCGGTGGTAGATTTGCTACTGTTCAAAGCTCATGATGGCGTTGAGCAGTCTACAGCAAACTGAATAGGTTGGTCTGATACCTTCAGGAAAGGCTGCTAACTCAAGAAAGGTGATCAACAGTAATCTAGAAAGGTGATAAGAGATATGAACAGAGATCAAAATGAACAGTGTAAGAGCTGCCTCTCCAGTTTATCTGAAGAACTGGTGAATGTTGAAATGCTAGTTACTTTAGATTGACATTAGTGTAGAAAGAAGTTATCCTGGGCAGTAAGTTGGTGTTCAACCATCCTTAATTCTTTCTTCTTTATTTTTTCATGTTTCTCCTCTCAGTCATTCGAAGACAATGATAGTATTCGGGGATCTGAGTATGCGAAAGGGTTAAAAGGGCTGTTGGGAGCAGCAGGGTGATGCATAATCATGTGTTGAAAGCAGATGAATCCCATTACCACCCATCAGTGCAAACTCCTACCTCTGTTCTGTGAGTGAAAGTGCTCTGGTTTGGTAGATGAAAATTTGGAAGGGGCGTGGGGAGGATATCAGTAGCCAGGATGAGTGCTCTACCTGGTATGTGCAGTTAGGAGGAGGGATGACAATAAAAGAAAGTAATATAAGTATCTTCCACAGCACTCCATTGCTTGTTATGGAAACCATGTTAGCAGATGAAAGTGACAGGTGAGGTTCAGCGCTGTAAAAAACTAGCACATACATGTCATGATAACTGCCAAGGCTGGGGAATGGAGCAATCTGTGAGCAGGCTTGGAATCCACAAATAAAACAGGTACCGTTTCATTCCTAAAATCCAAAGATAAGCAGAAACATAGAAACTGCCAGACCAGGAAGAATGAAAAAGGAAAAAGAAAAATAAATACATATACATTTAAGCCCATGTCTTATAACATCAATGAATACTTGAAAAAAAAAAAGAGAAAGAAAGAAGCAGCAGAGTAACATGTCACCATCCACTGTTTACACCACTTACATTCATAGTAAAAGACCTTTCCCACAAATAAAATGCCTTCATGACTTTCCATGACTAATTTCTAATGCTGTTGTGATTTTAACCTTGGGAGTATAGTGGAAATGGTTGCAATGGACACCAGTCCCAGAATATTCTGTGAGGGAGCAGAAACAGCTTTGCTTCACCACTGTGACACTCTCATTTTTAAACCAGCTGCAAACTATCTCAGATACCAAAGTAATTTAGGGAACTCCCAGCAATCCATGGCATGAAGGCATAGTTCCAGAAAAAGGGCTATATAAGCTCTGTGAATATCTGCTGTTGCTGTTGTGCAGGAGACCTAGAGTCATCTAAAAAGATCCCTTGCAGAGGCGTAATCTTTGCAAGTCTGTCACCTGTTTGTCTGAGACACAGTAAGAAAGCATTGTGTGCAACACCAAGATTTAGTCCTTTACTTTTACTCCTCTTAATTCGTAATCCTCTTTCAAACTTGAAAATTAATTTGCATAATTTCGGTCTCCAGTGTGTTTCAAGGATTAATTATACCTCTGAAAGGGACAGGAGCAGTTTTGACGTAAATGGGATGAAGAAAGACAATAGGAGAGCCTGCAAATTTCTGTCCTCCTCCTATGACATAAGTACAAGCAGTAGCCAGTGTGATACACTGGGATGGCCAAAATCCACTTTATTTCATCTCCTGTCACCCTGACCCCCACGCTCTGCAAGTCTTCACATTTGAGATCATTCCTGTTCAGTCATACATTTTGTATTTGTTTCATCCAAGGTTCGTCAGGAACCTCTTGCTTCCAGTCTGAGGGGAAACAGTATTTTCAGAAACTTGATTTTTCTTGCATTACCCTCAATAATTGCCAATGAAAGATTGCCATTAATCTGTATATGGAGAAGTTAACAAAGATTATCTGAGATGTTTCTTAGTGAAACTTATTTAGGAAATTCAGGTTTATTCATGGTGGTCTCTCCTGGGCAGATTCTTGCTTAGAGTTGTTTGGTACTGTCTTCTAACAGCAAACAGAACCACAGTTATGCACGTGTCCCCAGCTCCCGCTTAATGTTAGGCCCGCATACTTATCTCCTCTCAAAACCCATCAAACATGTGTAATGAGGAAACGCACCACCCTCACATCCTCCCACAGTCTATCTGTTCTTCAGACTTTTCACAGATAGCTTTGACTGTCCTCTGCACTTTGCAATTCTTTCTGTGGTTTTGGGAAGAAGTAGGAAAAAACACGTGCTACCAGCAGACACCCAGCTATGACTTGGCAGCTGCACTAACTTGGGTGAACCTTTGTTGACATCTGTCAGCTGAGGACCTGGCCTCATATTAAGGTGGAGGTACCCCATCTGAAGCCTTCTAGATAGCCATCAAGAGATAGTGTAGATGTCTACAGCTGGTGCCAAAATGACCCATCAATCAGTGAAATCAAAATAATATGAATTTTAGATGATTACTTGAGATACAGATAATTATGTTCCCATCTGCACTGCTTCTAATGGTAATTGTAAGGATTAACATACTATTATCATTACATTGTAACAGTGTGGATGTAGTATTACCAATATTACGGTTTTCTGCTGAGAAGAAAGCTGAAATTGATGACCTCTAATCAACAGCAAGGCCAAAGAGTCTTACTGTGCCATAGGAGAAAAAATGTTAAAATTTGAATTATTTCAAATCTAAGTTGCTCTTTAAATTCTGTAAAACAAAGTAATGGCAATTTTTGCCCTCTCCTCTCCTCCTCCTCTCCTCTCCTCCTCCTT
>NW_009259178.1:871967-882842 GCF_000687185.1 Egretta garzetta | reverse complement strand
CTCTCCTCTCCTCTCCTCTCCTCTCCTCTCCTAGAAATGATCTCTGTGGTTATTTCTTCCAATACAATGTCCTCAGTGAAATGTATCTCACTTGACACATACATATTTTGCCAAAAGTGCAGGTCTGCCCTCAAGGTGCTGTGCTTCAGCCATCTGCTGAACTATGGTAACTGCCTCTGAACTTGCTTTCAGTCCACACCAGGGGAAAGGTAATTCAGCTTAGTACAGCCCACAGTGAGAGAAAATACCCTGGCTGCAACAAATCCTGACAAAGTGATTGCCACCCTGGTGGACAAATTCATGTTTTATTGGTTGTAACTTGTCTCTGCCCAACTCACTGGGCGCCAAACTGAGTACTATGAAAACTGCCAAGTAATCAGCCTGCAACTGAGTTGAATTGCGCTTACTCAGTGGAGAACAAGAAAACTAAAATGTGTTATCACCCTTGAGGTATCCAAAATTCCTGAGTAAGCCCACTCAAAGGGCTTAACAGGTCAAATTTTTGAGTACTTTACAACCACTAGGACAAGAAACAGACTTTCTTTTTTTCTTTTAATTGCAAGCAGAGACAATCCTGTTTCCAACAGCAAATTCTTTGAATTTGCAATACTAGATTTTGCTTCACTCTCTGCAGGATAATCACCCACTGAAATATCATTGAAAGACACCTCCTTTCCAACAGACTTTGCAGAGAACCTTCCAGAAGGACTGAGAACTTCTAAAGGTCTCTAACTGTACAAGGAAACCCATTGTGTTTTCATGCTGAAGTGATATGCACCACTGTTGTAGGAGAACCCTCACAGATGGGTTGAATTTTATTTTGATCCTCCTGAACAGGCTCTTGCAGAAATGTTATCCTGTCATGAGATGATCACTTGGCATGAGAATTGATTTGTTTTTACTGGAAGACCGTGCAGCTACTGTATCCTTCACATGCTGCGTATTTGATCAAGCTCCACATCTCTGTGAGGAAGGATGCCTGTGATCAGTGTAGGTGATAGGGGGTTAGAAAGAGGGGAAGGGACTGCTTTGGTTAATGGTAGCAAACAGGAAATCTGTGGGTTTCAAGATGGCAACCTGATGTTTTCCAGGTGGGCTTTACTGAGAGGAGGCCTGGAGTGTTCACCAGAATTTATCAGTTGCCAGTTTCAGAAGCTAATTTTGTTCAGAGAGACAGAGAGAGGTGCCAAGGGGAACATATGGCACAATAAACTCCTAGCAGGTGAAATGCATTTCTGGACTGAATGCCAGCAAAAGCCATGAGCTGCCTGAGGGCTCAGAAAGCATTTTGGTGAGACCTGCTCTTCATATTGGTCTTTTCACTTCTCTAGGCTACAGCTCTAATGCTTTCCATCCAAACATATCATTTTTTTTTTAGAAAAATCTTGATTTGTTCCACTCAAAAGACAAGTTTTTTAAACTACTCTCTTAGGTTTTCTGGCAATGTAAGAACAGCTGTACTAGATTAGACTGCAAATCCCACTCCATCAGTAGTGTGTCCATGAGCAGAACCAGTAGCAGTTGCCTAAGGCAGGATGTAAGAGCAAGGAAAGCATGTAGTGACACTTCTCACACTACACCTTCCCAGGTCCAACACAAAGCTTACTCTGTGTGCATCAGTAAGCATCGCACAGCTGGATTTCTCTGCATGCAGAATGGGCAACGGCAGATGAGAAGGGACAGCACATGCACCAAAGTAACCATCCTGCTTCTATTTATGCCTATTACATGTTTCACCTCAACAGAAGTTGCTTTTAAAAGTTTGATCCAGAGGGGTGGAAAAAAAATAGAAGAGCTTTGCATGTATCTCTAGGAAAATAAGTCTGATGAAAAATATAGATGTTTCTTCACAGCAAAAATCTATTCATGTCAGGGGAAAGCATTTGCATCTCAACATCTAATACTCCCAACCAGCATGTTCACATTGGACACCACACTGAAAGTCTGTGCATTTAGCCAGCTCCAATGACGTGGATGAAAATCCTAGCTAGTCGACCATCATCTATAAACAGAAGCTTGCCCAAAATTCCTTCAACAGCCAAAGGGACAATTTCTCAGCTATTAATAGCTAAAACATGCTCTTGGTTTTCACAAACCCTTGAGATTTTCTGAATTTTGTAAAACTGGTTATGTTTTGGATGGATTGTCTCCCCTCAAGAATTTCACTTGTCCCACCCTCAGGGGTCTGGCATTGACTCTGACAGCACTGAAAGTCTATCATTCCTCCAAACATTACCTCTAGGGAAAGCCATTTTCCTTGTAGATGACATGTTGCACAAGCCTAAGGAGAACTAGAGAAAATAAAGTTGTTTAGAAACTTCTTTTAAGCTTGCAAGACTGGTAAGCAGCACACTTGCTTTAGTAGTAGTAGTATTATCAGTATTACTAGCATTGTTAATATTATTATTGTAATATATTATTATATATTATTACTATTATATTATTTCTGCTGCTTGCTGCAGAGCTCTGTAGGCTACAGAGCTTCTTAGGCACCAGCCTCTACAGTACAAGTACTTCAGACTTTTGCATAGCTCTTAGCACATGGTCTGACAGTTTTATTTAGGCTGAGTAGTACCTCACTGTTTGTGTAATCACACTGAAATCAAGGATGACACAAACACATCCAGGACCCTCCAAGTTGTTTAGAAACTTCTTTTAAGCTTGCAAGACTGGTAAGCAGCACACTTGCTTTAGTAGTAGTAGTATTATCAGTATTACTAGCATTGTTAATATTATTATTGTAATATATTATTATATATTATTACTATTATATTATTTCTGCTGCTTGCTGCAGAGCTCTGTAGGCTACAGAGCTTCTTAGGCACCAGCCTCTACAGTACAAGTACTTCAGACTTTTGCATAGCTCTTAGCACATGGTCTGACAGTTTTATTTAGGCTGAGTAGTACCTCACTGTTTGTGTAATCACACTGAAATCAAGGATGACAAACACATCTCCAGGACCCTCCTGTACCCTCACAACTTGCCTCCCACTTAGTTCCTTGCACTTTCACCCTTAATGCACACGGGTAATTAGGGGTAGGGGCACTCAAGAGCACCAGTGTGCTACACCTGGACCAAATGGCCAAACAGTATGATTAGGTGGTTGTCTCCCATCAAGATGTACTTGAGAGGTACTTCATGATGCTACCCAGTGCCACCCTTTTGTAAACTGCATATAGTTTCTACATGCAGGCATTTGACCAGCTTTCTCTGCTTTCTTGTCTGAGCAAGATGAGTCCATGGGAAAAGGAGATGGCACTAAGAGAACATGTGCTCTGCTAGTACCAGTCCCACTGTCTGAGACCAAATCCAGTAGGACTAGATCCAGCCAGACCCCTATGAGCTGAGAAAGGACTCTCAGCTGGCATAAACCCATTCCAAGTAACAGTGAGATAGGAATTTCCACTTCTGTTATACTAGCCTGAGGAAGAGAAAGGGAAAATAATTTCTAGCTCACCATGGAAGTTTCTGTTCTTAGTTCATTTGGAAACAAGGCAGGCATAGCAACATTGAACCAAAAAAGGGGTAAACTTACTGGCTTGAAGCCAGTGAAATCTGCATAAACCTTACAAAGTGCAAAGTGGATTACTTGCACTTAGCTTCAACTGAACACGGTGTTATGCCAATATATGCCCTTCACTGACAATGAAAAGAGAGCGTAAACATTGGTTTACAAAATAGTCTACCAGATGTAACCATCGAAAATGCGTGACAGTGTCTCTGGTCCTAGGGGTAGTGATAATCATCTAAAGGAACATCTGCTATTTCATCGCAGGGAAAAAAAATGGATCACTATGCCCAGCGATTGCACTAAAATGTACATATTTGTTTCAAAAACCTGATTTACTGGCTGAGCCAAATCTTCAGATGGTGTACGCTGGCAGACTTCTGCCAAAGTCAACGGAGTCATACTGATTTATACTCACAAAGCGCATAATCTGTTGTAGACAAATATGGACAGAAGCCTCCTTCCCCTATATCCCCTACACACTGTGGTGTTTACCGTCTGACAAACCGTTCAGGGACGTTCAGCCTACTGGAATGCCATTTCAGCTAATGCATGCCAAGATCTCCAGGTTGGCAGACTTGCTGACAACCTACAGCACACTTCAAACAATAGGTCTGTGCAGCACGGCTGCAATCCCAGAAACGTATTCTCTTAAACCAGACAGAATGAAGATCTGCACTCATGAATGCTCTCAGTACGGCACTCCAGCAACCACAGGCATTTTGAGGCATTTCTGCAGGGCAACCACAATCCCGTGAATATCCCAAGAAAAGCAGACACAGGTGAGTTGCTGAATCTTCTGAGGCTGAGAAAATACCTTCTTCACAGGCACACACAAAAACAATCCCAGCTCTAACTCTGGCCTTGGATAAATTGCAAAATGGCTTCTTATTATTATAATTACAGACATCCCAGAGGGTACATATAATTGAATTAAGGGGTGTCTCTACTTGCATACTTAGTGGCTGTAGAGCTGTCTTCAGCTTCAGTCTGTGGTCCCGTAATCAGTGTCCAGAACATGCACAAGACGCCCCTTAATTCAGTTATAAGTAGCCCTTGGGGAACCATAGAATTAAACAGTATCATAAGGTTCTAAACATGGTCTGTACAAGGGCTAATTCCACACTCCTGCTCAATAGAGGATTTCTCAGCCTCATCAAAGTTTTATGCTAAAATTTTGGCTAATATTTTGAAAGCATGTTACTTCATTTGACCTAAATGACTTTTGCACATGTTCATTTCCATTTTACTCTATCAGCCTGTTTAACATAATAGCATATTAACAGTACATTTGAAAGAAGAGTCAGTGGTTTGGAGTCAGTCCAAAGCAGTCACAGCAGCAGGAGAGAGCAATAAGAGTTTTGAAGAAGGAAAATCAGACTTGAGTCCCCATTACTGCTTTGCAAAATGCAAATATCTGTGCACAGGGGATGTTTTGGCATAAGAACATAATGTTATTTGTACCAGATTACCAGATTATTTCCAGAAAGATGGTCCCAGAGAAGACTAGACTACTACAAATGGTTCTTTACAATTGAAAAGTGCTGATGAAGCAAATACTTGAAATTATTATGTCTTTTAACATGTATGTAAGAAGTATACTTTTATATATCCATTCAGCAGCATGTGTGTGGACAGGCAACAGACACGATTAGTAGAACTCCATCCTATTAAACTCATATTATTAAATCTTGTTGTTTATAACTTTGCCAAAGCAAAACCACTTATTCCATACTTTTCTCTGATGATTATCTGCCTCAAGTTAGTTTATTTAATTATTATTTTTTATTGAATGCAAACCAGCTCAGTCATTTCCAAAAATGAGGCTCCAGAAAACACACTACTTCATTGTCAACTTCAGATAAAATTCTGGTTATCTTTTAACTGAGATGCTGTGATTAGAATGAGATTGTTGATACTCAACAAAGAAGTGGGCTTATGACAAAAAGAATTAATGCTTCACTGGTTATGGTGGACATTTAAAACAGAATATGTATTTACTTATGGAGCAGGTATAAACTTAAAATGATAACATTTATTTGAGTCAGATAACCCAAGCAACAGAACAATTGAAGTGAATTTGGGATATCTGTATACATTTGAGACTTGCAGTTGTTGACTAGCATCAGGGTGGTAGGGCAAAACCAAAAGTGTGCCTTGATGGAGACTGCCAGTAATAGCTGTTGTGACTGGAAAGCCTTTTTTCCACCCCAAAAAAAAGAAGCTGAGAAAAGGTTTTCTGCAAAGATACTCTTACACACCAGCTAGGAAGTAACACTGCTGGCTAGGAAAAGCTAATATTTTTAGTTGGGTTTACAGGAGGTTACTCTCTGACCTCAGCCTCTCATATAAATCCCAAATAGCACCATGAAACTGTGGTTCAACCGAGTGGCATACTTCTGCTGGAGGATACTGTATGCAGGTCTTGTTTGAACTGTGGGCAACTCAAAAACAGCTGCCCAGTGCAGCATAACTCGGGCAAATGACACCAACAGGCCACTGAACCCAGCCAGAAATGCATATGTGTATCCAAAGGCACAAACGGGCTCTAATTTCGCTTTTGCACTAGCAAAGTACGAAATTGGCAAGGCACCATGAAGCTCACAGAGTCAAGCCCAGGGGTCAGTGTTAAACGAGAAGAGCTCAGAAGACCAGCAGCTCCATGCTGCTCTGTGAATCACCGGGCAACCCATGGCAGACAAAATACCCCACGCCTCAAGAACTGACAGGTGGAGAGATGAGGAGAGAAGAGGGACATTGCCTCTATTTTCAGTACATGTATAGGTAGGGAAGTTGTCAAGTAAGAGCCTCTATATGGTCCTAGGAAGGAGTCCAGACTGTGCACTATGGAAAAAGGAAAATCTTCTGTTGAGGCCATCTTAAAGAGTGAGAGAGAATTAGCATGCACCAATATAAATAAATAAGAGAGCAAGATATACATCAAAACTGTAAGTACAGAGACAGAACTTCCATTTGTATTTTGCTATTTGCAAGAACATCAGCATGGTCATATCAGTGTAATGCCATAGGGAAGTGGTTTGCAAGTAGAAAATAGCTGTGCTGTAATTACCACATAATTATGCAGTGTTGCAGACTTCCTTACCACATCAAAAGAACCAGTCCAGATTGTTATGCTAGCTTAAATGTGCAGGCTTGGTAGATAACACCTATGTGAATGAGAACCAGAGTATGTAAGCACGTCCTTGGAGCCACTTGGAAAACCCTACTTCCAAGATCTCATTATTGTGGAATGGCAATCAGGACTACCTCAGCTTAATGTTCTGTACAGCTTGCTTATCAGATTTCAAACCCGTTTCTTTGTACAGGAGTCAGAACAGTTCACAGGAACATTACAGACGGTCTCTCCCAAGGGAACAACTAATTGCAAAAGGGGAATTCTTTTCCTGTCAGGTTTATGACTTAAAATATATGGGCAAGCACACCAACCATCTTCATTCAGTTGCTAAGAGATCTTAAATTCAAGGCACTGAAATGGCATAGTGAGGTGCATAGCTCTGTGGTGTATTGCTAGTGGTCCCACATGCACTCACGTTATACTGACTAAGTTCTAGAGCTGGTCAGACATTTTCTTTTGACACAACAATTTTTCCCCAGGAAATTTCAAATCATTGGCAAAGAATCTGCTCAGAGGTTACACTGACATCAACACAAAATACTCAAGAAATGGTCCTGCTTGCAACTTCTGAACAAACCTTCGCAAAAGAAACTCACAGCCCCATGAATTCTCTGTCTCCTTCTTTCCCCTCTGGCTGCTATATTAATAAGCCAGCTATGTAACATGGGTTGTTTTAAAATGCCTTGTCCCAGCCACTAAAAGCCAAGCCTTTAGGTGCTATTTTTTTGTGTGTTGCTCTGTCCAGTCTAACTCTCAGCATCACAAGATAAACAGGGAGCCAAAGGTCCACCTTCCAATGAAAAGGCAAAGGTTCATCTCATTTCTGTCCCATGCCATGGTAAACTGCACACACGAGTGCAACATATGTCCTCACCACCGTGTAAGCTGATTGCAATCAGAGCAACCAGAGTCAAAATGGGAAGGCTGGCTGCTACCTCCAGGCCAACATCTGCTTTCCTCTCTCTCTCTTTCTCCTTGGTGCGAGCAAGTTTCCACCTGGTTAGGCCAGCAGGAAATGTGGCAAGCAGATCACCAGACATGTGAAGGGAGTGACAAAGGCAAATGTAAGTGTATGTGACAGTTGCAATTGTTTGTGACTTGAAGATAGTCAACAGCAGCCAGCAGCAGTCAGGAGTGCAAAGGTCACAGAAAGACACATTGCCAGTTTATGGCATTATATTTCAAGGCCTGAGAAGCAGGAGGAGTGAAAAATAGGAGCATTTGGACCTAATTAAGCAATAAAAGGAACCAGAGGTTGGGAAAACAAGAGGATACATCTCTAAAATAAGGAACATCTCCCTGTAAAATTCCCTTCTTCACTTGGATGCCATCACTTCGACACAACTCAACACTGATCTCAAAACAGCCATACCTTATGTCCGTTCCCATTGTGATACCTGTCAGCATCAGATTCTACCTATGCCAAATTACTATGGATTAAATAGAGATGTGGGGAGATGAGGGCAGCTGCCTCCCACTCTTCTGGCTCAGGATATTTTTTCTAAGGCATTGTTAGAATTGGGAAGTAGCAGAGGAAGAGAAAATGCGTCACAAAGGCCTCTGTCACCATTGAAAGCTTCCAGAGCCATGTTATTTCTGAAAATGTAATCTCCTTGCCAAATGTACTCTTAACTGCATTTAAGCTATCAAAAATTTGGAAAAAATTAAGATCTGTAGAGATAACCATCAAAAGTAGGTAAGCACAAAAGCGCTGTGCTGACCTTTAGCATAGGGTGTCAGTAAAGTCCAGCATGAACAGGAGATCTGCAGGTGCACCTCTGCCTGGCAGAACCAGAAATGCTGAACCATGTTTTCCAGATGTAGAAGATGCTAAAACATGCTAAAAACCTTTTGGAGTGTGAACATGTGAAGGTTATGATTACTCTTACTATCACATTTTAAGTTGCTATATTCAATGGTCTATAGCAATATATATCAGTATAGCACATAGCAATGTAGACAAATTGGGAAGCACCTTGCTGGCCACTTCTCCTACAGTATCCTCCGATGTGGTACAGATCCTTCATTTCCACAAAATCCAACAGAACAGCTCCATTTCTGCTTCAGTTATCAATTAAGGCAAAAATCTAAAAAGACGATAGAAGACTCATTCTGCCTGGTAGAAACATTCTTTCATCTTAATTTCTTACTCTTGTATCAGGAAGCCTAATAAAATAAAATCATTGGCTGATAACATGATTGGCATCTGTTTTTTGAAACAGATAGCTCCAGCTGGATACAACTTTTCCCAGGTTTTCAACACATTCATTGTTTAAAATGCAACATACACAAAAATAAGTCTTCTACTCCCTTACACCCATGCAGCAACAGAAAGGTCACAGGTTGCAGAGAGTGAATTGAGACCAGAATTTGGCCAAAAGACTGGCCAAATAAATGAGTAGATCGCCGCATATTGCACAAATGCCAAATTATTCTCAAACAGGCAGATGCATGCACTGAGGCTCTGGCTGGGGGATATGTGAGGCACAGTTTGGCTAGCACATGTTTCTAAGTGTTGCAGGCTGGTTGCATTAAGTACATCTGCATCCTAAAAGCATGACACAGCTCTTGGCTTTCTAGCCTAGTCTCCTGTAGCCTTGCCCAGTTTGGATGACATCATGAGTCTACTGTCATGGATTAATATAAAAACTATGGTTTGGATCCTTCACTCAAGCTGCTGTTGTATTTGCCACTGTTTCTCCATATCACAACAAAGACTCCACAGGGTCTGGAATGTCTTCCATATGTGCAGCATATGAAAACCATAGTGAAGTTAGTTTCCTGACTCAGAAGAAGCTGAGACGACAGCTGAGAAGAATTGCCCAGTGCTTTCACTGAAAGCTTTTGCAATCATCATTTGGGATCCCCCCCCCCAGATTTTTCCAGTGGAAGGATTTTTTTATGCACTGACTCCAGGTTGCAATTCACATCTAACCTGAAGATGTGCAAATAACTACTCTAACAGAAAATTATGCTGTACAGCTTCCTTTAATATATTTCTAAGAAACGCAGTGAGCTGGTGACATTTCAGCAGACTGATATTGACCGTTATACAGGGAGAACAACAGGAGTGTGGACACACATTCACATGCACATTTCCTACACATGCACGAAGATCCTGTCCTTATAGCCACACAGTCACAGAAACCTCAGTCCTCACTCTTAGTATATTCCACAGCATTTTAAAGGATCATTCCTTGAGGAACACCCTGAAAGACTGTAGTAGATAAAATTCTCGTGGTATTCCATGACTCTTTAATTTGTTCTGTCAGTGGTATTCTTCTCAGCAATTGCAGCTTCATTCATCGAACCTCATTATCCCACATTTATATTTTTAAAAAACAGGTAATTAAAATCTTCTGTCCTCTACAATTCATTAGCAGAGCTTAGGAGAAATGTATTAAACAAGGCATTTGAAATTCCATAAGTAATAAAAAAAAAGGTAAAAAAGAGTCATCTTTACCAAAGAATCTTTAGTGAGAATTGAGTAATCCAGATCACTCTGGGTAGCACTGACCATAAGATAAGGAAGAGAGACCTCCAGCAGCATTTTTAACATCAAGAAGAGAAAACTTTTCAAGTCACAAAATGTTCTTATGTATCTTTGATTTTCACTTGAATTGCAATCCAGGAATTAAAAGAAGTTTTTGAAAAATGCCCTTGATCTTAACCCTAGGCAGATATATAAATAGACTGACATGGACGGTAACATCATAACCAAAAGATTACACTATTTCATGGAGCTCCTAAGCCCTTCACATGTCAAAAACTTTCAAAGTTTAAATGAACACCTTGAAAAATTAATTTCTTCACAGTTCCTTATGAAATGATATCTTTCTTTCTTTAATAGAATATTTTTTTCTCCTCCAAAGAGAACATTTGTCACATATATCATCACCCACCAAACTCCTTTCATCCTTCTTTTGGTCCTTGACAGATATATAGAGTCTATATGGGTATCTGTAACTCAGGAAATACTACTATAGCCTTAGAAATTCTAGAAACCACAGCTGAGGTTCAGCAATTCCTTCCGCCACTGCAGCTCCAGACTTACCCATTTGCCAATGGTAAAGGCAAAATCCTGTCTCTGCTGGGGCAATAGTTTAAAAAAAAAAGCCTTTCAGACTTAGAAGAATCTGAACTTCATGGCATGGGAGCATCCTGTACCTATATGCAGTCAGTCTGAAACACACTCCACTTGCCCATTCCTATGCAGCACCGGCACTCCTA
>NW_009259178.1:843337-871587 GCF_000687185.1 Egretta garzetta | reverse complement strand
GAATCAAATCAATGTGAAAAAAATAGGATCAAATATACTCTCTTGAATCCTGATTTCTTTATATTTAAAGTCACGTACTTTCCTTAGTGCCCTAGCCCTAAGACTGTATTGTCCCAAACTGGGTATTGCCTGAAATCATGAAGAAAATGTAGTAGGTGAATCTGTCCCTATAGTTTGATCTGCAGACATCTGCATAAAAAGCATCAGAGAGGTAACTGGCAGAGTATCATGAGATCATCTAACCAACCAAAACCAGCTTGAAAATATTATTAATGCCATGCTTTCAAATACTCAATTTAAAATTAACTTGTAATGAAAAAACAGGGCAAAATTGGTGATTTCTTGCACAAATGCCCAAAATCTGATTGTAGGAAGTGAATGGGAACGTTCCATGAATATCATTGAATTAAAACTGACTTCTGAATTTCAATGAGTACTCACAGACCCTTTTCTCCATTTGCTCTGGTATGCACATACCACTCATTCTTGTCTCATAACTGTAGATCTGAACATATTAGACATGGTACCTGCTAATCATGGTTGGTCTTTGAATGTTTCTAAATTATAGCCCAGGCCATGAATAACCAAAAATGACTATGATTTTAGAAATGTTGAGCTGCACCTCTTGAAGTGTTTATACCTTTCCAAAGGATTTGCTGAGAAAGAAATACTCCCCATACACTTAAGAACAGACGGCCTGCCTTAGAATGACTTAAGTACATTTTTAAAACATTAAGCCCATTCATTCCCAATTTAAAATACCCTTTCAGTGGTTTCCAGTCTAACTAGTAGTTTTCTGCACTAGTTAAAAAAGCAATTCCATAAAGATTTATGGTCGGAATAAACTGCTTAATACTCAGTTGAAGTTTGTATACAAAAGGTGATTGCATTTCACCAAGATCACTTGATATCATACTTAAAGGTGTTAAAATATTTCATTCTGTAGGGGACATGGCTGTCCAACAAGAAACATTTTTGAAGTAGCATTGCTATCATATGCAAGCTCATCTGGACTGTGAAGCCTTCTTGTAAGCAGACTTTAGAATCATTTTCTCCCAGTAGCCAGTGAAGCAGCCTGTGTTTACTGACCAATTTCTTTGCTTTGGGACTGTAAACAGGTTTCCACACCAAGTTGGAGCATCAGTAGAAATAGAGAGATTTTTACATATATACTTAAATTATTCTGTCTAGAACACTAAGGTTTCATTGTAAACTTTTAATGAAGTAAGAAAAAGAAGGAGCGGGTCATCATAACAGCAACAGATAATGATAAAATGCCTAACAATCTATTTGAAAGGCGACAAACATCAAGCTTCAGTGTGTAATGGGAAAGCTCAGCTATTGCTTCCATTTCAATATTTAAATTCAGAAAGAGAAGCTTGTTAGTTGGAGAGTGCAGAGCAGTTTGTCTTTGGCTAAGGTTTGATCATAACAGATTCGGGGGTTTAATTTCAAGACTACGTCAAAGCAGTTCATTGTTGGCAACATTCATATTTTCCAATGAGAATATTTTTCTAAATCACTTCTGTGTGATGTCTAAAACCTCCAAAATCACTATTCTTTTACCTGCCCAGTAAAGTGCTGTACAATCAAAATATAAACTTAACCTGCCTTGGGTACACACAAAGGTATTATGACAAAAACAGGAGACAAGACAAGGTAGTGAGGGTTCACCACAAGAACAAAATCCTTCTCTTGGTCAGATAGGTCCCCAAAAGAGCAGACCTTCTGCCCGTAGAAATGAAAACAGCAAAGCTCATATTCAGACGTCAGTCAGTTCCATTTTTTCTGTTCAGGAAGTTTATGCATGCTGTGGGCACTCAGCTTTGCAAAGAAGACAAAGACGAAACAAGGCAGTGCCACCTCGTGCACTGCAGCCGTGTCAGTGCAGAAGACAAAAGATGTCGTGGCCTCACTGAGGACTTGTCTGCTAACGGGTTTCTGAATTAAGCTATTGCACATTGACTTCATATCTCCTCTTTGTTCAGAATAACTTTGTCTTGCAGAGAAGCCTTTATACTTTCAGGTAATCCAGGAAACAATAACCTCTGCAAAGTAACCAGCTGGGATGCTGATAACTATACATATCAGAGCAGCCCCGATGTCGGGGCGGGTTAGATTTTTGAGTGCTTAACCAGAATGCTACATGTGTTTTGCAACCTCCACTGAGCTTTAGGAGTTTTGTAACTCCTGAATTATTGTAGCCTACTGACTTTTAACAAATGATCAGTAAGACCGTCCTTTTTGAAAACAGAGCTGTCAGGGATACTAAGCCATTATCTGTCCTACTCCACTACCCTAAAACTGGGTCAGGAAAACCAAAACTATTCCTGTCAGAGGTTCATTAAATCCCTTTTTTAAGACCTTCCAGTGATGAAGACTCCCCAAGAGTTATAATCTATTCCTAGCAGTCTTCAGCAGCAGTAAGAGGATGTTTTTTAAGACTCTGCAGGCATCCAAGTAAAATACTAAAAAAATTAAAATTAGTATGTCAGAGTTGCAACCACACAATGTGAGTTTAGCTCACCCTAGTTTCATAACTTACATATCTGTATACACTCTTTGTGCATTAATGTACACTGGAACTGGTTTAAAAATGAAAAGTATTTTCTACAAAAGGGTTTAAAGCTGTTTTCACTTCAGAAAGCTTTAGAATGATGCCTTTAAAACAAACAAGTAAAGAAATATTTTTTTCTCTGTACATTTTATCATTGAAAAGCACTGCAAGACACCAAAATAGGTTTTCAGAACTTCAATTTAATTTTATTATGCAGGAGAATCCCTAGGATTTGGTAAAGTTAAATTGTGAGTAATTTTTTGCTGTAAATAAAAGCAGCAAGTTGAAAGATGCAAACTTTTTCAATTAAAAAAAATTGCAGATATTTTTTCCCAAGTCATTAAAACCAAATTTACTAAGAAAAAAACGGTACAACAATAGCCCTTTTCATTAAGAACAGCCACCATCTGTTTTATATATTGAAAGGGGATGACTCAAAAGAAGAAGCAACTGGTCATAGCAACAGTTCAACAGGTTTTATAAAAAAGTGAGAACTATGTGGGTAGGATCCAAAAACCATTAAGGAAGAAACTGGCCTTGGTTTCTACCTCATCTATACATGTGTAAGGTGTATTTTTGCCAATATTGCTTCCTATCTCAGTTGTTTACTGTGAAACTTCGTAATGGGTATGTCTCCCTCTGTATTTTCATGGCCTTTGTGACCTCCTTGGAGAGAAAAGTGGTGCACACTATCTACAGGACTTGCCAAGAAGATGCTTGAAAAGCTCCATTCCTTTTTGTTCCAGTGTGAAAAACAGTAACACAATTTGAAGAAAACCTCTGGTTTAAAGTCATTTTCAGCTTTCTTCTCTTATTTTAAATGCTTTCATCTACATCTCTGTGTGGTGGTTTGCATCCAGTGTCTCTTGCTGACCTTCTTGCTAGGTAGGAATGAGCACAGCTGGCCCAGAGTGCGCCTGCAAACAAAGCCCTTCACTCTCCCTGCCCAGGCCTCCAGCTCCAGGGTAAATCCATCCAGAGTTTTCAGCTCTGGGTTGCTTGCATCCATAGGCACACTGTGTTTCAGATAGACCTCTCTCCGTTTCCTCCTTGAGGTCATTATTCACCTAAGTTCATCAGTAATTTACCACCTTCCCCAGCAGCTGAGCTGGCTAATTGGCTTTTCTTCTCCGGGCTCTTCGTACTCATGGCTCCATTTACTTCTTGTTCAACTGCTGCAGGGGACAGCTGAGCTTCTTCCATCTCCTAAGCTTAAGACTTGTGTACATCTCCACAGGGAGGAAAGGAGATGACTATGCTCACATAGTTTCATATAGTCTCACTCTGCACTGATAAGTATCAAGCCAACTGTCTCATTGGCCATGCAAGTCTTATCAGCTTCTGCAGAGGAAGGACTTAATCTCTTTACTGTCTGTCCTGATTTGCAACATAACATGACCAAAATGCAGGCCTCGAGTCATATGAGAAGGATACACCAAATGACAGGACAAGCACAGAAAAGAATTAGACATCTTACTACTGGGCACAGACCTATCATGTGAGTAAACAGCTATCATCACGTGCCATCTGGAAGTCCCTTACCACAAGCATAAATAGGACAACTGGTCACACAGAGGGATGCATATTCATCATGCCATATGGAAGGGTTTAGCTGACCTTCAGAGTAAGGCACTAACAAATCCACTAAAACCAGTTCAAACAGAAAGGAAAATGCTGGTAAGAGAATTTTTTATGAAGGAATTCAGCAAAAAAAATCATGGGATTTAATCCAGTATTCTCTGCTCCTCTTGACCAGTAAAATAATAAGGAATTTTTTTTTCTTCATCTAAAAATGAATTTATGCACAAGTTTTGGTCTTGTTCAGATATAGAATCAATTTTGTTTCTAATTACTTTGCATGGGGGCATGTTGTGCAATCCCCATGTTCAAGCAGAACTGCCAATGAACCTGCAAGAACTGGAGGATTAGACTCCATATTGCTAAGATTATAGCAAGAAATTGTTGGGAGTCTGCTGGAATTTTTGTGAGGTTACCAGTTTACTGATTTTTCTTAAGAGCTGGCAGGTTAAACTGATTAATCACTCCTTATGGCTGCAAGAAGCATTATGGGCCACTGCTGGGAAAAGAACAGAGCTCATAGGAGACAAGCATAGCTTTGGAAAATCTAAGGAGTTGTCTCAATGGAAAAATTGACAGAATGCTTGAAAGATAAATTATATGCTGAATTATATGCTATATACAATTTGTCTGAAAGCACTTTTTCAGCTATATCAATAAGAAAGTTGCTTCTTTTCCAGAGACAAGAGGTTTAGAGCTGATGTTTCACTCCAGTTCACCATCATTGCAAGTAGCATATGGAATGGAAATAAAAGCAACCAGGTTACTCTACTTCTGTGGTCTTTTGTTGTCTCCTGTGACCATGGGATATGATTCATCAGGTGCATAATTTATGGCTCTCAAATGATACTTTGAGATCTTTCTGCATGATTCTCATTGATTTCCACAAAATGGCTGAAGTTTCAGAGTGTGGCTTAGGAACAAATTGCACTTTTAAAGAGATGCAAACAATACAGTTCCTGATACGGTAGTTTGATAGACTCAATAGCACAATTCAAAGCTCATTTGTTCATAGTACCAAATCTTCATTGATTCATTGTAAAGTAGGGTCGGTTCCTCTTTGAAAAAGCGCAATAAAAATTTAAGTCATTCACACAAGAAAGAACATTCTGTACTTCCCATACAATTTTTTTTCTCCTCTACCACTTGTTTTGCAGGGAAACCTGAATTCTCTCCATGGGCAACTCCAAATTCAGTGATGGCAGGGGGAGTCCCGAGTGAAGAGCAACGGCCTCATGGAGCTCAGCTCATGTGCAGAAAAGGCTGCCTTGCATTTGACTGCTAGAACAAAGCACACTTCAAAGCACTGAAAGGTTCAAGCCTGCCCTTAGTTAGGTCAGTGAAAATGTTTCCATGGGTCTGAATTGCCAAGGTAAAGCCACAATTCTGAAAACCCCAACTGGCTTGCTGCTCTGCATGTAGGCAGCTCACCAAGGCCTGATGAATAATGAAGTGAAAATCTAACCAGCTAATGATTTCAAGAAAGGAGAAACATTTAAATAAAAAGAACAGTCTCACTTCCTATTTCTACAGTTTTGCCTTGCCAGCCAAGAGCAAAATATTTCTACTACAATGGAGAGACACTTTCAGTGTGCTCAATTAAAGGCAAGACCATTGGTTCCATCTAAGTCCATGCAACTGTTCCATTTATATCAGTAGGACATGTGGCCCATTGGGTGAAGTTTCAGGGACTTGGTCCAGCTTTTCATCACAGGGCTGAAGGAGGAAGGACACTAGAACTCTTTTTTAAGGCCCATTTATATTGTCAAAGAAGAATGACTGAGCCATACGGTGTGGGAGAACTAGATATGATATGACAAATACGAGGCAGGCATGACATCCATTACTGGGCTTTATCAAAACCAGTTCTTAGGAGCAAGTATGAAAAATAATGTAAGGGCAGCTAGCAAAATATCATTGAGTCATATACAGGAAGGTATGCCAAAACCAAGTGAACAAATTCAGTTCTTGCATCAATACTGTAAAAGAACTGTTTTCCTGAAGTATCTGTTGCTTCTTTTCACACTTTCTTAGCACACTTCGTATTCCAGGTTAGCAGCTTTGGTGTGCCTTTGATCTCTGTAGCAACAGGGGAATTGCCAGTTAAATTGTCACTTTTCTCGAACTCCCTGTCAAAGGCACATCTTCTCTCATATGCAGAATCAGCAGCACTTAGTCAGATTAAGTGTAGGATTAGTAAAAGGATATGGATATTTGTATTCATTGATTTTTCTTACTTAAAAAAAAATAAATTCCATAACACTAATTATTAGACTAAGCATGTCTTGATCGCGTGAAAGAGAGCAACCTAAATTCATAAGGAGACCTCACTATGGGTGTCCTCATTTTTACAAGTATTCAAGGCCTACTTTTCCATAATGCTAAAAACAGACCAAAATACAAAGTTCTTTAAAAATGGACTTATAGAGGAAATGATGCTCAATTTCCATTTGACTGCCCATAACAACTAATCTTTAAGAGATTATAAAGCATGGGTCACATTCTGCTCTCACGTATGCACCCCCATGATGTTGCTTCCACGTAGAATCATAGAATCATTTAGGTTGGAAAAGACCTTTAAGATCATCAAGTCCAACCTTTAACCTAACCCTGCCATCCTACCACTAAACCATGTCTCTAAGCACCTCGTCTACCCGTCTTTTAAATACCTCCAGTGATGGGGACTCAACCGCCTCCCTGGGCAGCCCATTCCAGAGCCTGACAACGCTTTCTATGAAGAATTTTTTCCTAATGTCTAACCTAAACCTGCCCTGGTGCAACTTCAGACCATTTCCCCTCGTCATATCGTCTGTTACCAGGGAGAAGAGGCCAACCCCCACCTCGCTACAGCCTCCTTCCAGGTGTGATGTCATGGAAAAGAAAGAGCGCTGGTACATACAGCTTGATGGAATTTGACTTGAGTACTGTGAAAGGCTCTATTTCTGTTCTTGAAATTGAATCTGGTCAGAGCTTTATAACAAGTTACTCTCTGCAATCATGAATGCAACAATTTTGTTGAGCAATTCATTTGCTCATCCCCATGCTGTCAAAGATTGCTACCTCTAAGTGAGAATGGAAGCTTACAAAGCAGAAGAGAAGATACTACCATGCTGAGCAGTCCCTTACTGTGCCAGAAGCCTTGCTGAAATCAAGTGGATTATCTTCAGTATAAGCTACAGTTAATTCAACTTTGTGTGGCTACCAGGTATCAAACCCGTATTTTTTTTAGATAGTAGCCACAGCCAGCAACAGCCTGGAAAGCCAGGAGTCTCCATGACTACCACACTCCACAGGGTTCTATCCACTGAATACTCAATGAACATAAAAGTCTTAAAAAGAAGAGCAAAGTAATGTTTCTAAATAGACTCCACATCTTCAAGGAACTGTACAATGAGGCAAAAATGTTATTTCTAGCAGAAACCTTATGTTACAGGCTTGCTTTCATTAGCAGTTCTGATGGAAAGCAAAGATGTCAGTGAAGGAAACAAATTAAGTCCAGGTGGGGAGTGGAAGAAAATGCGGAGTAGTGGAATGATGCATTCCAGACCTGGCATGTGATGGTTACAGCCAAGGACTGACTGTATAGCATTGTAGATGCCACAACATTTCCTCATCTACGACCACCCTATTCACTGAAGGGAGGAATCCTCTTCTCTGATCTCAGTTTATATCCAGGCTAAATGTGGCAGAGCTGAGGAACAGTTTTCAATTCCCAATTACTGTAAATGTAGCCCAGCAATGTCCATACAAAGTTGAGAGGTAAAGACTTTCCAGCTTTCTGCATGTCTGTGCCTTGGCTAATGGGCCAACACTGTTCCATATTGCAATGATCCAGCTCTCGCTAAAGCAGTCTTAATGACCCACAAAAGAAATCAAGTCCTGAAATGGGAGTACAGTCTTCCTGATCACTTTTGAGAAAAGAAATACAAAATTTGGTGACTAGTAGGAAGCAAGAACTGTCCAAACCAGTAAGAACCAGGTATAATCCATGTGACACATGTAGCAGGAAAGACTTTTGAACACATTTCTTTGAAATATTCACTTAGGTAGAGAAGGCAGGTAAACCTTAAACTAGTCTCCACAAAAAAAGACAACTTCTTACTTCCACTTGAATTTAGAGGCCCCAGACAAATGTGTTCAGGTGCTATATGTTAAAGGAGTGATGAGAAACTGAATGCTAACATGGGGCTGGATTATGGCTTTGTTTTAAGTAGAAGAAGTTTCAAACTGCAACCAACAAATTACACTATGTGTAGTCACTCTTACTTTCTCCCCATCACCATATTTTTTAACTCTACTAAGGGTAGAAAAACAGAGCAGACTTACTTTAGACTGCTGGAGTGCCGCATTTGTTCTTTTCCACCAAACTGGAGATGAAAGTGGTGTGTATTGTGCCTGCTTGCAAAAACATACACACACCTGAGGGATCACTCAGTATGGCACACCTGGAGAATGACAGTTTTGAGTGAAGGTACAATAACAGTGCAAAACCTCAGGAGAGAGAAGGAAATAGCAACATTTTTCATGATGGTCTCCAGAATGATGGAGAAAAGAGCAGCAGTCTGTCTCCCACCCCATTAAAAGCTCACCCACTGGTACTCTGCTTTCTTCCTTGCTTAACGTACCTCTGAAGCAGCTAAAAGCAGATTTAGTAGCATGCTGTCACACTGCTCAGCATTGGCGAGAGCAGACACACGTCTTTCAGCTTGACAAAGGAGACCCATGAATTCCCTCCAAGAGATTCAAAGACTTTTCCAGGTAGTTACCTGTTCAAAGTCTGTGGGGAGATGGCAGGGGAGGAGCATTGCCTTCCCCCATTATCTTTTCTCACAGTGAACAATGAAGGTGAGCTCTCCTTCCTTATCCACTTTTGGGAAGGGAATCCATTGAAAGCTACAGCCCCTTACACAGGACACACAACCTGAGAGACCTCGTGATGCCCAGCAGTTGCCAGGAGTAAACGAGATACCCCAGAGTTGCTCCCTGTTTGAATATGAGAGACACTACCTCATGCGGATGTCATGATGCATCAACTTCTGTAAGTGCTGTGGTTTTAAATGGTGGCTGGTTTTAGTGGTGCACCATTAGACACTTCTTCAGACGCAGCAGGAGTTTGCTTATGTTTCAGATGTTCAGTGATCATCTTCTGGTGATTTTACTGATTCTAGTGAGTCTAGTGACTTTTGTTTCCCATCTACCTCCACCAAGAGAAAACAACTTTACAAGCCAGCCAGGATTTGGAAACTCTCTCTAAACTCAGCTACGTGCTAGATAACTGAAACTAGAGAACAAACACAGCCCTGCCTCTGGGGATGCTGAGCTGAGTGAACTGCAAGGGCTGCAGTCTCCACACTGGGGAATCTGAATGCCCTGAGCAAAGAAGGGGTTTTAGGGCAACTATGTCTGTCCCCCCAAAATCAAGGACAGGTCAAAACTCAAGTTCCAAATTTTGAAATAGCAGTCACAGAGCAACCAAAGTTGCAGACTGGAACCTGAACTTCCAGGCCTAAGCCCATGCTCACCAAGGCGTGGAGGTGTTTGGACTTGGCACCTATGCCCAGGCTGTTAATTACAGTTGCTGAATAAATTCTGCTCTCAGAACAGAAAATGATGTGCATTCCTAAACCTCCTTGTCGGAGGCATCCATATTTTAAAAACTGGCCAAGGCATGTGTGACTTTTTTTTGTATATGTTAAGTCATGTCATGAGAAAAGAAGTAAAATGACAGGCTTATTAGCAGCTATTTTGGATTCAGAAAAAATAATAAATTGTGGCCAGATACAAACTATTGGACTTGTGTCTTAACTTCCTATGGTCACCATGAAGAATTAGACTTGCTAATTAGAATTGCTACCCAGTGGGAGAGACACAGATTTCACCATCTTTCAGTAAGATGTAGAATGGGATCATCTGATGACCAAATAATTTAAACCATCTGTACTCTGTATATGTTACAAGCAGTCCTTTTTCCATCTCTGAAGCATTAAAGAACTTAAATTTCTAAATCTGTATTTTACTGTGCTATTAAAAGCTTTGCATTTCAGTAAGTCTTGTTGTTCAATACAACAATTTTTAGTTTAATACTCACCATTTCTCTAAAACTTCAAGAAAAAAGATGTGCCAGATGTCATATGTTAAATATTGTCTTTTTCCTAAAAGCAACCAGTATATATCTATGTCACTGATCTGGAGTAATGTTGCTTTGACCATAATGTAGTCTATTACATTCCAGTGTGTAAGGAGGTCCGATTTTGTCCTGCAATTGTTTTAATCTGTCATGACTACTGTAATCCAATATTTCTAATAAGATTCATCTGTATCTTGCGTAAACAGAGCTATAGCAAATTAGACTTCACAAAGAAGAAGAGTTAAGGGAAGATTTAATTTTGAATAAAATAAGCTTGGACCACCATACTTTGAGAACATACAAATAATAAGTATAAATTTGGGATCTTGGATTTAATATTCAACATTCTGCTCTTAGAGAAGACCACTTTGCTTGTGAATAGCTGGCAGTAGTACACTTCAGCTTACTGTTGTCCAGATAACACTTTAAGATGTTAGGCAGGGATGACCTAATGAAGCACCTAGCCTGGAAACTGCCTGATGCCCAATTGCTTCTTGCTCTCCCCTTGACTGCAGAATGACCTAAATGTGCTTAAAGAATGATTCATCTCACACACATCATTTCTGAATTTTTTTTGTACACTCATACCCAAACTCTTCCAGTTGAATGTCAACTTTAACCAAATAGAGGCTGTTCATATAATTAGGGTACGGGACTGGGACTTGGTTCATATCATGGCTTTTCTAATGGATTGCTATCTAAACTGAGATAAGTCACTTTCACCTCCCAGTGACTGTTCCTTACCTGTAGATTGCATTTGACATTATTTTCTTCTTGTATGACCTGAAACACATTTGGACCTTAGGCGGTTCTATAATAAAAGCAACAATAATCCCAGGACAGACACCAAGAGCTATGTAAGCAGAATGGTCATGTCATACATGCAGGAACTGGATGATACAAGTTGTAGAAAACCTGCTAAAACCTGTTATATGCTCTGCCCTCCTGTAAGAGTTACAGACAAATTAACAGATTCCAAATTTCAAGAGAACTATGAGGAAAGCAAAGTACTTAGTAGTGTTAACCAAATATTGTCAATCTCATAAAACCTAGGACTGCTCTTAACTGGTCTTTCTTTCTGACCATAGTCTTTCTGACTATGACTTGGTACAGTTTAGCTTCTGAAAAGTTGCTAAGAAATAAATAAGCAAAGTAAATTTATTTCAATATATTCCTTTTTACACAAATATATGTGCTTTCCTCTTGTGCTGATGAAGTTATATGGGCTGAAGAAATCTCCCAGTCTTCCCCTTTCTCTGCAGCTAGCTTAAAACTTTATAGAAGCCTCACAGAGCAAACACTGAATGTATTTGCACATTGCATATGCTGATTTCCATGACCATTTCAAGAACCGTGTTAAAAGAAGTTTTTCAGATTGCAAGGTCAAACAGGCAAGAGTTAAGACAATCTAAGAACAGCTCCTACAAACAACATCTCAGCACAGTAGCCATTGAGTAGCCATTGATGCCTACTTTAGCTTAACAATCAAATCCTATTTTCTTCCACATGTCACACCTTTCTGTGTCTTGACTAGGGAGCCACCAGCTCTACTCCTTGCAAAGTCAACTCAGTTAAGGACAGCTTTCTGGTTTTTTATTTCCGTTTCAGAAGCTTATGATAGCGATTGCCAAGAAAGTACAGCACTGCTGGTTGGACCTTGGTCAGCCTCTCCCTGGCCATGGCTTGCACCATAACACACTCATTAACGCCAGCCATCTTTCAGTGCAGTCAAAATCACCAGAGAAGGCTTCTCATAAGTCAAGAAGTTTCTGTTGAACACATAGAAAATGAAAAGGATTGCAGCCTGGCTTGTGGAGGAATTTTTCATATGGGTAGCAACAGGACCCTACTACATGAAAACACTCCTGGCAAATGAGAACCTCTCCAAAACAAGGAGGCACAGGAATACCATAAAGGCATTCATAAAAGCATTTGTTATGGATGTATTCCCTCTGCTAACATTCTCAGAAACTCTTAGACCATCAAAAAAAGTTTAAATGGAAAAAACTTCCTCTGAAACAAACACAAAAAGGAAATATAGGAAGCATTGAAAATTTCAAGCCAAACAACTCATGCCTGGCAAGGTTAAAAGCAACTGACAACGGGGTCTTACGTAAGAATAACATTGCACAATCTTAACTAGACATTGCTACCTGAACAACCTCTAATTTAAAGCAAAGTTCTGATGAACACCTACCCTACTGCACAAAAGTGAGTTTTACTTGTCTTGCAAACAGCACAAGAAGACTTGCAGAACCCCTTCACTTTGACATTTCATTTTCACTTTGGATAAAAAGATGTCACTTGGTGATGTGACAGCAGTGCCGTGTATTATATCTGCAGCATCACTGGCTTTGTCAAATCAACATGGATAATTCAAGGCTACTGCCTTCCCCTTTTAAAATACTGCTATGCCTGGGTTTAATTTTATTTCTTGCTTACCAAAATAATTCTGTATGGGGAAAGGAATGTTAGAGCCATTTCATATCTCAGATTTCAGGAGATCCTTGGAGGAAATATACCTCCCCCAAACAAAAAAATATGTTTGTAGCTCAACTTTAATTTCTTGATTGCAAAGGAAATATTGCTGAGACGCTGGAAATATATTTTTTACCATCATCATCATTCTGCATAGACATTAGCTATCATAGATACTGTTACTTTTAACAAGCTTGTTTTCTCCACTGCATATCCAGATAATCAAGAATTTTCACTGCATTTTTATCTAAATACTGCTATGGCTTCTCTTAGTGCAATACTTTATAACTTTATACTATAACAAAATATTAATGGTCAGTTATCAGTCTTGAGAGGGTGTTGAAAAATGAGATTAAATTACTCTCTAACCCAGAGGGCTGTGGCCTGTAAAATTGAGTACAGATTCCTTGAGTTCCTTCTCAAAGTCCTTACGACAGTATTATCTTTTCTATTTGCATGAACCAAAAGTAACATATGCTTTTCCTCTAAATGCATATTCTTTATTTGTATTCCAGTAGCTTGCAGGAGATCCCAGAGTCTAGACCAAGAATTCGTTGTGGTAGGTTCTGTCCAAACTCAGCATAAAAATATATTAAAGTCTTAGAAAGCCAAGAGATGAAGACAGCCACGGGGCAGGGAGGGAAGGACAAAGAAAGAATGGAAAAGTTTGTTGGGGGTGGAGAAGGAAACAATAGAACAGTTATCAGCCACTGTGAGGGGAAACCATCCTCAAGTAACAGCCACTCAGCCCTCATAGCAGGGAGTGCAATAAAGAAGGGTTTTGAGCAAGGCTTTACGGTGAAGGTGAGGCAGATGTTAATGGAAACATTTCAAGTTTATGCAGCAGCACCGGGAAAGCACAAAAATTCCCTTTTGAGAATTTGTAACATCAAAGGTGGAAGCTGGCAGATTGGGCTGATCAGAGTTGGAAGATGTTATCTTAATGAAATATATTCCAGTGAATGAGAGGTGATAGGAAGAACAGGTGTAAAAGGTCTCGTAAATGAAGGTAAGTAGGCTTTATCCCAAATACTAAAGAAGGAAAAATAAGTGGAGAGATACTAACCAAAGGGAGTTGAAGTCAAAATGACAGGTTGGAAAGATTTATAGGAGTGAGATAAGGTGAACTTAGTCTCTGCCAAAAACTAGAATATTTGTGATATGGCATAAGGTGTGAGGAGCCTGACCAGCCATAGTCAATGTGGATGGAGAAGAGACAGTCATGTAATATATGATGTGAAAAGAATGAGCAAGATTAAATCACAATGTGGATTTCGGTTTGTGAAGAAAGCTGAAGACACTGCCCAGTGTGACAGATGTCTTTCCACTGTGATCAACTAAACAGTCTATCACAAAAGGTCAGTGGATAACAGGCTAAAGAACTCTGTTTTAGGTAGGTAAACCTGGGTCTGAGGACTAGATACCCACCACAGGATTTAAGAAACAGCCTTAGATTCTTGATCAGAGGGAAGAAGACAGGTCTGGGTAGTGATGTTGATCTGCTGGCCATCAGCATAGAGACAGTAACTGAGTTTGGTCTGCAGAATAGAAGAGCAAGGGAGCAAGGAAAATTAAAGCACTAGCTCTTTATTCCATATGTATCTGTGTATATGTGCATATGGCCATATAAGCCAGACTGTCAGTATCCTATTTCTGACAACGGCCAGAAACATAAATTAGGTTCTGGTCTTGAGTTAAAAAGAACATTGAATTACAAGTCCAAAAGGGAGAACTTCCAAGGTACTTTATGTTGATTTAATTCTACACAGTGAATCTTCCAATGATTTCAGCAGGGGCAGAGTTAGAGCCGATTCTACATTTTAAGTGTCTTACTCAATGTGAAAGAGAATTGTGGGAAGGTAAAATGGTAACAAGGCATATCAATGACTTGTTCTTTTTAGGTGCACTGATGTAAATCAGGAGCATGAGCAAGGCTAGCAGAGTTCTATAAATGAATAAGAGAAGAATGCAATACAGAAGTAATTAATCCATACCCTGCACTCTGTGGAACCCGATTACTTTCCTCTGAAAATTTATGAAGAGGTTATTTTGCAGTCACACTTAAAAACCTTTTTCCCCATGGATTTCAGTTGCTTCTCTGAGGACTGCAGTATTTTATTAAAGAAAATTAGATCAAAATTTGCATGGCCCCTCACCCCCCTCCAGTGTCCTCTTACTTCCCTTTCCCACACAAACAAAATCTCTGAGACTCCATTCAGGGATACCCAGAAGTTGTTTGGGCATTTTGATTTAAAGCACGTCAGAGCTCTCTGTATATTACACATACCAGACTTTAGAGGGGGAGCTGCATTAAACAACAAAGGGCTGTGGCTGCCTCCAACAAGAGGCTGCTTGTTTCCAGTCTGGTGAGTTGAACGATGAAGACAACTGGTGGCCACAGTCACCAAGATGCACAGTCCTGTGTCCTCTTAGATGCTCAAACTGCGATTGATTTCTAGGGCTGGCTATACACTTTTATCATGGGGAACAACCTTAATGCCTGCCTGTGCAGTGGGAACATATAAGAAGGAAGGTGCCAGTTACATCCAAAAATCTGTCCGATACATTTCATCAGTCTTCACTGAGCTTTATATACCCTGCCAGAACTCCCATATGGAATAGCACCTTACTCTGATGGAAGTTGCATGGAAACCATGAGAACATGTGAGGAATCAGGTGTTACTCACCAAGGCTAAGGGCTTGAGGAGTTGGCTCACTGGAAGTAACTTTTATATTATGCCATTTTACAAGGATGGGGCAGTGCTGTATGGAAGCCAGTAATTTCCACAGGGTATGATGACAGCAGGTTGGGGTTGCTAAACAACTGGACTCTGTTAGCTCAGAGTGTTCACAAGCTCCCCAATAAATTAAAGAGTGTGTTATTGGCTGTTTATTGTAGACAAAACATAAATCTAATATAAGCATGGAGGAGATTCCAGCACTCAGTGTATCAACATCAGAAAGAGCATTTATGATTGTTGTTACACAAACAGGCACAAAAAGAAAGTAAAACAAGAAGCTCAGCTTAACTAACATTTAGAGTTATAAAGCTTTTATATCCCTTGGTCTTCTTTCCTCTGTGATTTCCACAAGATTTTCATTTCCAGAGATGTTATGCACTTGCTTTCAAAGGAATTCAATATTTTCATTCAGAAAAGTAATTTCACAGCAAAGTAAGAGAGAGCAACGTCCTGGGTATTCATTTTCTGAGTCAATCTTTCAAAGTCAGTTTTGTGTTGCAAGAAACAGAGAAGACATGAAGAGGTATAAATCCTCTATGCTTGGTTTCCACAGCCCTCCTCCTCCGCTCTCCTCCAAGTGCAGGCTGCAGTGATGCCTGTGCAGAGAGCACATGAAAAGAAGTATACGGTGTCGGAAGACGCGAGCTCTGAACTCCTGCACAATGCAGCTGAATGCAACCTACCGCACTGAGCCCCAGACCGGCACCCAGGGATGGCTTCATCTCTCTTGCCCTGCAGGGAATGTGATATCACCATGCCCATCGCAATAATTCAGTCTGTTTTGTCCTCATTGTTCTAAGAACTAGAGGAGAAAGCTGGGAGTCTTAAGGTGAAAGGAGATGAGATGAGATGACTTACTTCCTTGGATACTTCTGTGCAGATAAAAGGCTAATCCTGATAAAACCAACTCTGAAATCCTTCCAACCCATGCAACATCAAGGTCTTACATTATTAGACAAGCAAGGTTAAAGCCACACAATTGTCTGAACCAAAAAAGGTGGTCGGGGGAGGGGGAGGGGAGAGGGAGTGTTATAGGAAGCAGGGGAAGCATCTCCCTCCTCTACTCACGGTCTTTGATGTGTTTCAGGAAAAGAAAAAAATTAGAAACCTTCCTGGTTTTTCACGAGAGGTCCAGGGTGCTCTGAGAACAAGGTGGACAAACAAGGCCCTGCCTACCCCTTTATTTTGCAGAGCAGACATGCTCCACGACCTTGAGGATGACAACAACATTTGTTCCTCACACAAAGATAAAGCTGGCCAGTGACTGCGCTTCCCCCTCCCCTCACCCAACCACAAGCAGAACAAGCAGGATGTCGAACAAAGGAGCAGCAGAAACAGCAACGAGCATTGAGCATTTCGTTCAGATTAGAGGACATTCAGGGTCTGTAAAAGTTCCATTAGAATAAGCACAGAGCCACTTTCAATGAGGAAGGGGTCTTTTCTCTCTCCTCCTTTGGTGTATATTGTTAATCTTTCTTCCTGGATGATTCCTCACAAACGCTTTTTGTTTTCTTCTGTGGTTTTACGTGCCAGGACTATAAGAAGGAAGAGACTGAGGCCCTTTCTTGGCAAGCTTTCAAATCACTTCCATAGGAGACATACACCCTGTTGCCATCTCTCTAAGGGTATAAATTAAAGGAGTGATGAGCAGCCCAGAGCAATTCAAATGCTGGTAAAGCTTAGGTCCTTCTCCAGTCCCTCATTACAGTGAACACTCTGGCATCTGCTGCACAGACTCAGCTGGAGGAATAAAGCTACACACGGGAAGAAGTGGATGAGGAGAAAGCCTGCATTTACATTGCATCATCCCATGATGAAACAGGAATCGCTAATTATAATACCGCACGTAAGGGGAAAATAATTGCTGACAATTCCCATAGTAACAAGGCTACTGTCGACATATATGTGTATATATACATACACATATATATTGGACATGCTTTGAGTAAAGCCATCATTTTAGAGAGGCAGCTATTTTATGTTGTTTGCAAACCATTTGCCAGAGTGAACGTTACTGTGATGGCATTTTTCTTTCAATTTATCTGTCTTCCTCCCTTATACATATTTAGGCAAATAAAAATTATTCTTTACAGATATAGCCCACATGCCATCTTAATATTTTTGCAGATAACCTATTTACATTCAGCTTAAAGTGCACCCTATCATTTTTATTCAGGATTCCAACCATTTAAACTGAACAAAGAAAGTTTTCAAGATGCCTTACATAGCTACCTTTCCTAAGGATCCATATGGAAGGTCCTGGACATAATCTTAAGAAAACACAACCAAGCCACAAAATAGGTGGTAAAAACTAGCTTAGTACAGACAATGCAATTTTAATTTTCTTATTTATCTGATATTTCTATAGTTCTTTCTCCTCCTTTCCTCTCTTTTTCTTCATGTACACCTGGCATACGTCTTGCAACTAGATACCTCCTAATGACATGAAGTTGAGCTTCTTGTTCAGTCTTGGAATGAGTTTATATAGGATGAGATTTGGATTCACAAATCTAGATGAGACCATCTTTGCTCCAGATGGATGCACAGGAAGTATCTGCCACTTGAGTGTCAGATAGTGTCCAAGCCTGCACCACTCTGTGGAAGGGAATAAAGATGAAGGAAGTTTTTCTTCTCCACAGAGGTATAAGACACACTAACAGTCAACCTGTTGACTTCCATGAGTTCCTGATGAAGCCCCAACGAGAATGAGGGTCTACTGATAACTCTTCTCATGTTTCACTGTGACTACTCTTTTACTCACCTTTGCACTGAGGCCAAGAGCAATTTCATACCCTGCACACCCCAGACAGAAGACAAATAGGGGTCTTAACAGTTACCTAAGCTGCTTTTGTAGTTATATTGACTAAAGAAAATTAGTCAGGTTGTCTCCAGATTAATCTCCACCCAGTCTGTCCATCACAGTGCAACCATATCCATGTTGATAACTGGAGAATTACTTTTTCAAGAAAATAAAATAAGTCATTGTTGGAACAAGCAAACCATTTTATTATGATGAATGAACAGGTTCCAGATATACTTTTTGCTCCTTGTAGCAAGCATATCCACACATCCTCTTGCATGCATTCATGATAAAGGAGAAAATGAATAAATGGTAAAGAGTTTCAGAAATCAGTAGTGGTTTGCGGTAGCTAAATCAAAATACTGCCAAGTAGCCCTCCTTTTCTGAAAGGCAGTGGAAAAGAAGCCTGAATGCTTTCTGGGAATCTGACTCCTAAAACACATCTCCAATTGACCACGTAAAAATTGAGGACCAATTAAAGCATAGGGGCTTTCTTGCTTTTCCTTATTTTAAATCTTAATCACATGATTTCAGCTGTCATCAGGGTACTCTCAAAACCAGATGTTAGAATCTCATAATCATCAAAATCCACTTCCATATACTTAAATGCTACACCTATTCTTCCCTGGAAACATTCTGACTTTGTGTTTCTGAACAATTCCCTTCCCAACATTTTTATTTCTAGGTGGCTGTTGTTGTTTATCAGAGCTTTATGTGTGTTACAAAGCAGAAACAATTACATGAGGGAGGCCAGGAGCATGTTAACTACAAAGAACAGTTGTCATAAACACTCTGCATCTTAATACACAGCTTCAGTCTTTACGTAAGATTAATTAAAGAGCAGATGTTCTGTCATACTTTACATTAGGTATGGTTATCTTCGAGATTCTAGCTCTTCCGTTTGCTGTGTTTTAATTTGCATTATTATGCATTTTGAGCCTGAGGCATGAGTAGTCAAGTGGTAAACATTAGATATACAGAACTATATTTCCAAAATTCACCTTCACCATTAGGCTGGCTAATATAATTCTATTCTATTTTAAGCCAGATTCCCTCCTCCTCCCTTTTTCATTTCCTTTTGACATGTTACATGGCAAGAAGACAGACCAATGGGAAAAGACAGACAGACAGATGTATTCTGTGTGAGTGCATGTATTGGTACACATAAGCAATGGTAACACGAGGGGCTTTGTGTAAAGCGAGCCATATGTAGAACATTAATTGTACATATCAGCCAGTGCTGCTGAAATTCTTTATCTTACATATGGAAGAAGCTTCTGCTGAATTCCCTGCATTTTTCTAGAGTTTTGCATACCAGCTACATGAAGACACTTCTGCTTTTGTTGTTTTGAATCTAAGGCTCCAAACTGAATTCTCATTTTCTAAATGCAACTGCTGGAAATTGATGTCTGAAAACTTTTCAAGCAGTGATCAAAGTCTGATGTGAATTAATTTGTCATCATAACAGAGCACTGCTTACAAGTCATTTCAGGCTGGATTTCAGCAAAGGCAATAGATATCTAGGTTGACAATTTCATTTAAAAGGATAGAAAGCCTTACATTTTTCTTTCATTGGTATCTTGATTTAATGAACATACAAACACATCATCACCATATGTTCTAAATATCAGCTTCAGTGCTTGTTCTTAAGAAACATCTTGGAAAAATGCCAATGAGAGAAGCTTGGAAGAAGCTTGAAAAGGTTTTGAGACATATTGCTGCAACTTGGGAAAGCAAATCCACCGGTGACTAATTACTCAAGAATTTAATTTGAATAGCAATATCAATAAATTACCAATACATACTTAACAGATATATAATGGCAGAATTCATACTAAGGATAACAAAGCCAGTTGTGTTAGTGACTGGGTTTCCAAATGCCTATGAAACATTAATCTCCACAGCAGGTCATAAATATGTGATGAAAATGTCACACACTTCCGTGTTATGAAACCCTTAAGTAAGGTATTATCACAAACAAGGCTGCAAGCCACAGAGATGTTGGAGACCTGTTCTTACCCCCAGAAGAGCATGCACTAATGAACTAACCCTCTCTCCAACTTCTACCTGTTTTCTGATCACACACTCCTTCGCCCACACACTAGCACACAAGCACACACATACACACAGTCCTCCCCATTTTCCCCACCCTAAGCATCACTATGGCTTTGATTTTGCTTTTTCTTACCTATGAATGCCTCTTATAGTATTTCTCATTGATTAGTGTGGCACTTATTTGTGTGAAATGACTCATCAACCAAGGCCTCCACTGCTGGCTTTTGCTAACAGAGTGCTTTTAAGCTCTAGCAGTTTTCTTTTTTTAGCCAGTTTTTCTTCCACAGCAGGAAATTCAGTGAGCCTGAAATAAGAAAAGTGCTGACAATGATGTCAGAGCTTCCACCAAGGCCCCTAGGACAAGGTAGTCAAATAGTCAAGTGAGATGTGGTTTCATTTCCAAGGAACTGTTCCTATTCTTCAGCTGAGACAATAATTTTTGAGCAACCCTTCAGGTTCCCCCACATTCTGTGCTCTCACGTTTCTTATTTGTTTTTCTCTCAATTTGATGAGAGACTTCAGCTAATGATGTGATGGAGGTGGTGGTAGAGGATTAGCAATGCATTTCAGCGAAGTGCTTTGTTCTGAACACTAAAATATATTTAGGTGCGCTCTGCAGCCCAAGGGATTGACATCATGATACAAAGCCTTATACCTCTATGTGGTCAATTCACAGCCATTCCAGGTTAATAAGTAATGAAAGCCACAACTCCTGCATGGCTGCTTGTCAGACAACATGAAATGGCTTGGGGTTTTTGCACATTAACCTCTGGTGGACAGCTTTAGCAAGATGTAACCACTGACTGCGGTACCAGGGCAACCTGTGTCTAAACTGACGAGGCATCTCCAATTGTTCTTGCCCATAGATACTGGTTCTCACCAAAATTTTGTGAAGGTAATTACAAGCTTTGGGCAAGAATGGTGAGAGGCCATTCCAGTTTCCAAGGTTAATTCCAACACTGAGCTCCCAGCCTAAGCTCACCAAAATCATGCTTCCTTTTACTTTTCGTCTACAGAAGCAACACAGCTTCCTTGATAGACCTCACAGCATTTAGCAAATACACAGGAGCCTGTCAATGGCACCTAAGAATAAGAATTGGAGAGTAAGATATTTTACCATTGGACTAAGCGTGGTGTTCTCCAAACAAGCTTGTGATGCAGTCAGAGATCACAGACACAAGAGAAATTGCCATGCCTCTGGAAGACATTTTAAGAAATTATTTTTCCTCCCATCTTCCTTTATGTGAAAGGCTTGCCAAGCTCACCCTTCCTTGCCATCCCCTGGAGATTAACTTGCCTGTCCAAGGAGAGGAGCCTTTGAGTCTGTCCTGCAGGAAGACAGTCTCTCCACAGGAGAATAGTCTTTGCTGGTTTAGGTTCCACTTTGAAAAGAACAGATGAGAAAGAAGCCAGTCATCAACAGACGTAAAGCCAGGCACAGGCATAACAAGAATCATCACCTGCTTCTGGAGCAGCTCTGAAAGTGAAACTGGACAAGGTAGAAAAGAGCAGAAAGAGCACCAACAGACCTTCCAGGGTCTGACTTTCAATCGGCTTATCATGATTAGCGTATTTCTTGTCCAAGTCATACCACAAGTGCCTTTTTCTTCTGTTTTAATAAGCACAGTGTCATATTCCCAGAAGGCTAGAGCTCAAGCTCTAGAACCCAGGCTTTAAGCAAGCTCAGCCTTTCAAATGTAAAAGCAAAGAACATTTCACTGCTTATTGCAGTGTGAGTGCAAATTAAGCTCTCTGTCTAGACAGTGCATGTACTTTGTTCAGACTTGTGCTAGGATCCTTTAAGATCTCAAAAGCCAAAGAGCCAGATTAATACTTGCATGGGAGAACTACATGAAAAGCTGAGTAACTCAGCTATGAGTACAAACAAATCAGCTGAAAATGAACTTAGTTCAGTCTTCCTTTCCTGTCTTAATAATGTGTTCTGCAGGTTGACTCTCAACAGCGTTCTTTGGGTTTCTAAGAGAATTAGAAGAGCTATCTTAAAGAAAATAAAAACAAAAGAAAAAAGAGATCATACTGAAACCTAATCCAAAAGTAAATATCAGCCCTGCACTCAGACAGGTTTATCTGAAGGTACTTTTATAGCTTGCCATAATCTCACTATTATTTAGAGTTTGCAAAGTGACAGTGCAGGCAATGAACTGACAACTGTTCATCCTTTCTAAGGGTATGTTTTATGGGGTAACAGTAAGATAGAGAGTGGTTGCATAGGTAAATGATGGCAGTGTTTCCTGCTATCTAAGATACTGGGAGAGGAGAATTGCTCATAGTCTTTAGAATTCAGTCACAGCAAAGCTGTGTCAATTCAGCGTTGGAAGGAAAACATACCTCCCTGTTACAGATTTGTCAAGGGAAAGGAGCATTCTGGCTTCCTTGACCCATTTGTAGGGGACTGAAATGGCTTGTCTGCTACAACTACATGTGGCCATAGATCTCTTTCCAGCCAGCAGGGGTCAAAAAAACCCAAATCCCTTTCTAACAGCACGGTACCACAGTCTGATGGTACTATGCATGGGATCCCAATGCACATTAGGCAGGGATGATAGTTGTTTACTAGTTTAAGCGCTCACCATCTAAAGTAGTTCATTTCAAAAGTGGGTGTCATCTCTTGGGTATCCATTGCCTGCTGGCTTTGTATCATGGACCTTTTTTTTCTCCTCACAATCAGCTTTCAAAGTAATAGCTGCATCAGCTGGCAGATAAATATAGACATGCTTTTATTTTTTTAAGTCACAACCATCCTTTGTTCATCCTCCACCCCTCATGCAAGACATTTTTGAGAGATGGACTGAAAAAAAAGACAGTTGCTGCAAAAAAAGACTTCTAGTGAAAATGAGTAGAAGAGACAGAGTTTGAGAAAACAGTCATGCCACTGCTATTGTAGCTGGGTGTGGAGGACATGCTTTGAGACGGGAAGGGTGTAAGCACATAGCAGTACATCACATACACAGATAGGTTTGAACAAACCAGCTCGGAAATGTAGAGAAATGTGGCCATATTAATGTGTGGTCACTCAAAGCAAATATGCTAATAGCTCCTCATATTCAGCAAATAAGCCAAGTGATGTCCATCCTAAAATGATTACACTCTTCTGGAAGGAAAGGTAGTATACCTATCACCACCCACTACTGTCTTTGGCAGGAAGACATAGCTGAGTGACAAAGCCAAACATTGGGAATTAAGAATACAGTAGACCTGACAATTATGCCAGCTTCCTGAAACTCCACTGTAACCCTTTCATCACAATGTAATTCCTCTTCTCAAATTATTTAAGCAGAGAGAAAAAATTAAAATGTCTTTAGAAGCTTCTTATAGGCACTATGTACAGAAAGGCAGAAGGAAAAGATTGTAAGGACAGAGACGAACATAACGTTGTCTTCTTGAAATGTTAGCTGCCCAATTACATTTTCAAGACCTCTTGATTGAAACAGTAACCTATTATTATTCTCTGCATCCATTAATGTAAACTTGAGCTGACTCATCTCCAATATTTCTCTAGTATCTATTATGTATGTGTAAGAAGCACTCTTAATGTGTAGGTAAAGAAAGGGAAGCTGCATTATCTTTCTGTCGGGGAGGTTTTATCCTTAGTGATTGCATTAACCTGCCAAAACCACCAGCAAACTCTCTAGCACACTTGTTCCACTCCACAGGTCATCTCCTCAGCCCTCACACCTCATCACATCTCTCTCCTTGGAAGATCAAGGGACCGCTTGTAACAGGTACAGCATACAAGCCAGGGGAAAATCACCAAGATGAGGCTATAGCCCAAGATCCTGGCCTGAAAAAGGTATTGGAGAAATCATTCCTGACTTGAACAGCAGACAGTCTGAAGCTGGAAGGCAGTAGCGGAGACAGCAGTGCAGTCAGTCCACAATGAAGATGGCAAGCACTTATTAACAAGCAGTCTCACAGAGCAGGTTGGCTCTCAGAAATCCCTGGTATTTTGGAAACACCGGAGGAACCCACCTGCCTGTAGTGCAGATACCTTGAAAAGACAATTCAGCCTGCCTACATCCTGAGCTCAACTTCTTTTCCTGGGGCCTTCAGGAATGAACTTACACCAGACACACTCTTGTATCAGTGATATCCATTCCCAAACACTGTCTGTACTCAGAGCAAGCTGGATCTGACAGGGACTGTTTAGCACAATCACAAGAAGCCTTAAAGAAGGCCCAAAGGCATAGCTCAGAAGCAACATGATCAAATGCAGCATCCACAGATGTATGGTGCAACAAAGCCATCATGCACTGAATGTAGCAGGCAGGTCAAAATGAGCATGCACATGCAGAAGACCTCAATGTATGGGAAGAAGAGGGATTGTGGCACATGCCAGTTGTAGATATGGAGACCAAGCTATGCAGGCTGCCTAGCTGGAAAAACTTAGTGCTGCTGTTACCACCAGGCCAGGCCTAAGGAAAGGAGGGTTTCAAGTCTGTTACAATACAAAGACTACAGATAAAAATTGTATTGGAGCTCCTTTCTCCTTGGGCTTGACTAAAAACACCAAGGAGAGAAAGTTGGAGAAAGCATGGAAGAAACATGAGTGCAAGACCCAAGTCAGCAGAACCTTAGGAGCAATGACCTCATGGAGGAGGTCATGGGTGGATTCAATAAGGTAGGAAGTTTGACTGAGCAAGGCTCTGGGCTTATGAAGGACAGACTCAGAGCCAAAAGGAGGTGGTGAGAAACAGCAATAACAGGTTTGGTACTCCAACAGAGGTGTAGCAAAGAGGCAGCTATCCAGAACATTGTGCAAACCCATTACTATTCATCTCATACAACAATACGAATCATAGAAGAGTTTGACCAGGTTCTGGTCAAGGTTTCTCTGCAATATTCCCCAAGGTTTCTCCCAGCCATACATTTGGGAAGATTTTAACCATGTTGGTACTATGCTACTTCTGGGATCCATGTTTTGCCTCAGTGGATCCTCACAGTTTCCTAATGATCAGAAATGTTTAATTCAATGAGTTTTCTCCACCTTCTTCTGAGGTCCAAAGCCAACTGGGAGCTGAGGACTTTCTGAATTTAACAGAAATGCTCTATTATTGCAGTTTCCACTTGAAGGGACTGTAACATTTCACAGAAAAAGGTAGCTATTCTTTTACAAACAGGAAATCAAGGCAGAAAGAGACGATGTGATATGCCTCAAGTAACATAGCAGCAAATAGGTAGAGTCAGAAAGAGAATTCAAATCTCCCCATAAATAGTCCCCATGTTCTGTCTACTTACTGTTGCACAGCGTTTCTGAGAACAAACACACAAATACAGAGAGTGCATGAGCAATGCTATTTTGTAACCTACATTTAAGCTAGAGTAAGTGACAGAGTAATTTTATTAAATTCCAAATGTATTAAAACCACAAGACAGGGGAGACTTCTCCCAACCTTGCCAATTTCTGTCAGCACAAAGGGTTATAAGTAGCCCATACAATGTTCCTCACAAGGATGCTCATCACGTGAATGACCTTTGGTTAAGTGCAGGACCAGTCACAGACACCACTGCATGGCCACAGCATTAGCTGAAGCCTGACCTGTGACTTCACCAGGGAGGAGGTCACACTCCTGGCTTAGCTGTCAGTTTCTCTGAGGGAACCACCTTGTCTCCTTTGTCAGCATGTTGCCATCTGGGACACTCCTGGGGAAATGTGGAACTTCAGAGGGCTGTTATTCCTTACCTCGGTTTGATTCTCCCAGTCTTAATGGTACTTTATTTGCTACCTTTGTTCCTGAACCTGGTAATCACATATTTCCTTGGTCTATGGTCAAAACAGCAGTAGAGCACTCGAGAAGATAACACAGATAATCAAATCAGCTGTTAGGTGATCCTGAAATAATATCCTTTACCAATAGAAGATAAACAAGTGAATGCACATATAAACATGATGCAACATTGGGGCTACAGATCAGGAATTACGTGTTTCAATATAAATGAAAATCTGACTTCCAGAATGTCTTTAAAGGTGAATATTCCATGCTGTGGAAAGCCTTAAGAAAACAGCTTGCCTTGCAAAGAGTGGACAGAGTGAATCTGGGATTTAAAGGAATGTGGGATCTCCAAGACTGACTCTCCATTTCTGTGTCTTCTTTGTGATCACCTGAATGTGAAACACTGCTGCTGATTCATCCAGTTACCACTCACCACACAGGCATGTGGAGATACATACCTGCCTTTCCTGCTTCAGTGACTTTGTGCTTAAACTTCAACAGCATTATAAATCCAGATTTGGCCATTAAATATTATGGGGTAGGAACAGATAATGACATTTTCTAGGCTTATCTAAGTCATGTTGTGGGCACACACAATTCCAGACATAGCTCAGGTGAGTTTAATTTCCCCAGGAGATTTCTCTCTATGTAAAAGAGCTAAAAAAAATCTCGCTGCTGGGCACTAGCCAGATACTCTACACCTGAGTTCATATGCAAAGGAGGGTTTACATATTTAATCTCTAAGTACCTGTAAAACTGGATTTGTGGGCCCTTGTATTTAAATGATCATACAGTCTTTAGACATACAGAGGTCTCAGGGTGCTTACCTGTTGACCACCATTAGCTACAAAAACATTCTCTCTCGTTTAAACACAAAGCCTTTCAATTTTACAGATTATCATTTACTCGTTAAGTATCTCGGCCTAGTGGGGGTACTCTTTTGCCACATATGCTGTGATATAATACAGAAATGTGGATTAGACAAAGAAAAGACCTTTTAAATTTAAAACATACGTCCTGATATCCATTGATCCTATTATGCATCTTCATAGCAGATTAACATGTCATTCAACTACTGAACCATGGAAATAAAGCAAAGTGTCACACACAACAAATGCCTATGTCACAGGAGGTACCACCAGGTTATATACAAGGGAGTTTAAGCAATTAAGAATAAATAGTGTTTTCATAAAAAGGAAACATGCACCATGCAGTAGAAGCAGCTCCTTCAGCATCTCCATCTAATTTGTAAAGAAATATTCTCCATAGCAGCCAGTCATGATTGATGGGAGAGTCAGTCAGTTTTTAACTACTGTAGCAATACTGCAGTTATCTTGATTTACACGAGTTGAGGATCTGAACACAGCGATCTCCAATGATCTGCCAAAAGCTCAAACTTCTTTTGTTCTTCCTTCAAAACATTTTTTGTGGAAAAGAACGGCAGTTTCCAGGCATTTTGCCATGGTAATGGCAAGGGTCCACCAGGGAAAAATTCAGGATGTTGTCCTAGGAGTACAATCACACTTTTTTCCTTTTTCTTTTTTTTATTTCTCCTTTTTTTTTTTTTCTTTTTCTTTAACTGTTGCTTTTTGCATGCAAGAATGGCCACAGTAAGCCCAGGATCAGTTTTGGGAACACTCACAAACATGTCAGTCTTTGCATATGATTACTCATGAAGTAGGAATGTATTATATAACTCCTGTCTTTGTCTGAAATCATTCAGTCCTCTGATTATTTACTGAAGACTCTCAGATGTTCTTTCTCTTCTCCATTTGCAGTTTCTCTCACCCTTGGACTTCTCTAGTGCAGCTCTTAGCTTTCCAGAGGGAGAGGAATAGACAGATACTCTTTTGGAAGCTGTCACTGTCTATTGCTGCAAGAGATGGAGAGGTTGCTCTTGAGCAAAGAGAGCCGATAGTCTTTGGTTGCGAGCTGATTACCTTTTCCTGCAGTAATATTGAGCAGGAAACAAATACAGGTCAAATCAGAATAAAATCTACTCCTGAATGAGAAGTGTTATATCAGCACCGATTTGTGAGCTGCAGTGGCCTCAGGAAGACAAGTTCTGTCCCCAAAAGCACAACCAGCCATACCACGGCTCTATTCACAAGCATGGATTTCAACACATACGTACAGAGGCTTGTTCCTTATGCTATTCTTAACATTACTGCAAATTAGCATA
>NW_009259178.1:839376-843301 GCF_000687185.1 Egretta garzetta | reverse complement strand
AAAAGCTTAAAACTTGTTTTTTCCCCCAACTAGGTTAATGCAAACACAGCCCAAGTAGTGCTTAAAAACAAGCCATTTTAGGGCAGGCATAATATTCCATGCCTGTTATTAAAATACTCGAGCTCATGCTGAACAGATTAATAGGGCTGAACTGGCAAGAAAGAGATCTCTTAATGCACTTCTTTGCAGGGATTCCATATCCACGTCGCACTCTTCATCAAGGCAGGTGAAGAAATTACTTCACTACAATGCCTTTGTTAAAGCCCAGATCCAGTTCTGAATGGTGTGTGTTTAACACACACTCATTTGTTCCGCACACCCAGACATACATGTATGTATAAAAGGAGGACAACCATTGCAACTATATGTGGTCAGTTAGCACATATTTGTATGAATACCATCTTCTCTCCAAACCAGCATCCTGTTTGTTACTATAAATGCAATGCAGATTGCTGGTGACTGACAGGTATTGTCTTCCTGGTGTTACTGGATGGCAAAAACATCAATTCAGCTGATGTGAGAATGAGGGGAATATTCAACCTGCAGAGTCCAGGAGCCCAGCATTTCTAAAAAGACATCTTATGTACCTTATATATTACTACCGCAACTGGAGCCCATGTTTGTGGCTTTGGCAAGCCATTTCTTTGTTTGTTCTGTATCTAGGTCTTGCTACTGCTCTCATGCTAGCAGCTTGCATGATCACCCAAGACAGCACAAATAAATATAACTTAATATCTCCTCAGGAGATTATTACAGAACTACTATGCTTGAAATTAGGCACAATGATACATTTTGCATCAGAAGCACAAAATCAGAAGCAAAGACTTATCAGCAAAGCCAATTTCAGATGAAGCATACTAGTACTGAGCTGGAAAAGGCCTTCTTATCAGCAATCATTTTGTGTGGGTAGTGAGATATTCCAGCCAGCCAGCCATATATCATGAACATCAATTACTACACACACACGCAAACAGACGCACACATGCACACACACAAACACTGAGCTGATTTGCTAATTGTCTGATAAAATCTGGATAGTTCCTAACCAAGTGATTTTAGTGGCTGCCAAAAAGAAAAATCTTGTCATGGCAAGATATTTCAGCAGAAAAACAGAACATGAACAGAAAACAGGATTCAGCTCATAAACAAGCAGTTTCAAAAGTCTTTGCTTTGCATGAAATCTGCACCTCTACCTTAAGACTGCCATTGGAGAAGCTGCACATCAAGCTTAAGCCAAGCACAGAGGACAGGGAGATAGATGTCTACATGACTTGCTCTTAATATTCTGAGAACCTTCCCTTCCTGGTACCTTGCAACATGCATAAAGGTGACTCTGTCAAGCTCTCGCTTTGCAGCATATATATATCTTGGAGTGCTACCAGGTTTCCATGTTGGCTGTAGCTATAGTCTGAATGTTCATTCAAAGACTAGAGTATATTTTGTTGGCAGCTTGGATGGAAGTCTCCCCCCTGGCTCAGGAAGACCTTGCCTGATGTGGATTTTATCATCAGACCAGTCGTTTTTACATCAGAGACAACAGCAGAGTGGGAAGCATCTTTGCCCCATTCTAGGGGGGGTGGGGGTGTTGGGGGAGGAAGAGGAGTGCTTGCTGATGGAGCTACAGAACTGCACGTGCTATGTTAGTGACGACAACATGTGGAACGGCACATCTGCATGGAGACCTTACAGCCAAGGGAAGATAAGAGCTCCTCTGCTAAGTGCACCAGCTCCAATTTGCTAGGTACACCCTTGATTAACACTAGCGTTTCATGCAATAAGTCAAGCATCACAACGTGAAACAGCCAGCACAGATACCTCCATAACCTACATGGAATAATTTGTAACCTGCAGAAGAGATTACACTGCATGGCTGACACAGGTTTTCTGCCTAGCTGTATGCATCTGGATGTACAGCACTCCCAGCCCTGTTTGCCCCACTACATCTATTCCTCTACGCAGTGATTCAGACCAAGTATCCCTTGCCTTCTTAATGCAGAACTCTGCACCTTGTTCTCAAGCACGTTTTTGTGCTTAGTTTCTGTGCAGGTAAACATCTGACTCCGTTTTAGTTCTCTCCTTTAATGCTAGGTTAGCCTGACATTTTTGTTTTCTGAAAAACAGTTTTTAAAAAACTAAATAAATCAGGTTATAGGAAACAATGTCTCTTACACTTGTCAGATTGACACATCATGCTCCACATTGTGACATGTCCCACCCAGTTCCATCAGTCCACTTTATATCACCATTTTCATGTAATGGGATGTGACTGATAAGAATAGATAAGAGGTTGGGAAATTTCCAAATTCAAGAGGATGGGGTTTTTTTTCCTTAACAAAAAAAGAACCCAACAACAAGTAACCCCTCTAACTGAAAAAAAACCAAAAAGAGATAAAAAGTCAGAAAATACTAGCTCAACCTATGTAAACAAAATTAAAAAAAAAAAAAGAGAAAAGGAAAAAAGGAAGAAAGAAAAAAGAAAAAGAAAAAAAGAAAATTCTTCATGTTTTGGATGGTGATCCATCTTTTCTTCATCTTTGTGAAAACAATAACACAATCTAGTATGAACTGAGCCATGCCTCACACAGCCTCCATGTCTCGCTTGGTACATGTATCAGAAGCAGAACACTTCGGCACAGCACTAGGTATTCCACAAGCTCATCCCATTTGCTAGTTTAATCCTCATCAATACTGCTATCCTCCACGCTCCACCTCATCCTCTGAAAAGAAATGCAAATGAATGAGATTTATAGCCTGGGATGTTTTCAAGTTTTCAAACAAGGTAGGGCTTCTACTGCCCGCCACGCTCAATGAGGAGCCTTTGGTCACAAATTCCTTTGACTGAGCAACTGTGTGTGCACGTCAGTAACACTGCCCAAGAGTGCCAGCATCCTCCACCCCCTCTTTCTCTGGTTTAGAAGCACATTTCAAAGCCTGCTTGGATTGCTTGGCCCCTTGCTGTGCAAACAAGCGATGCAGGACCCATCTGTAATCATAGTAGACTCTTCTGCATACATTAACTTCAGTCTAGACTTAAAAACAGTGGCTATGTCCAAGGCACTGACCACCTCAAGCTCATTCAGTCGTGCCTGGACAGAAGTCCCAGCCTGTGCTCAAGTCCAGACCTTGCCCAAGACCCCTGAGAGTCTTCCCCTCCAGTTTGGTTTCTAGGGACCAGAAACACCTCGTCGTGGCAGTCAGCAGCTCTTAGCCTGATTGCAAATAAACACCACCACCCACACACCCTCCAGCATGAAGCACCAGGATGATTTTGTAAGCAGAGCTCTCTCATGAACCTAAAATAAGGTTTTCAGTGGGTTGCCTGGGTATTTGGGGACTTCTTACCTTTCTTTCTAGGAGACCCTAGGCACTGGGAAGGGCAGACAGCCAGTAATGGGTCACTGCTTGGCTAGACTGGAATGATACAGACCCTCAGGCAGAAAGTGTCCAGAGGCAAAGCTCAGGCTTATGGTGGCTGGTTCACTGTCAGTGGACTACACACAGCCTTTTTCTGTGTGAGAACTAGCACGACTGGTGTGGCTGAGATGCCTGAAATGCCTTGGTAATGCAACATGAACCCAGCCAAACTGTTTCAGGGCACCAATACAAATCTCTAACATAGCCATGGTGATGAACTGCCATTGCACAAAGTAAGTTTCATGGTTTCCGTCCTCTTCTAATGGTCAGTTGTCCACATCACAGAAATAGCTTGTGCTAATTGGCACCTACCTCAGCAGAGAGCCCAATGATTAGAAAGATATGGAGAATGAACTCCAAGCTTGAGGTGATACCTCTAGGTCAGAGATGAGCAAAAATTGGCAAGGCAAGAGAAATAGCCACTTCCTCTACCCGTGCTGTTGATGAATAAAGGACTTTATATTCCAAAACTGTCAATCTGTCTTTTTTCCCCCCGGCAGCACGAGTTTCC
>NW_009259178.1:815590-839333 GCF_000687185.1 Egretta garzetta | reverse complement strand
TTAAAAGGAGCAGGAGGAATAATGGATAGTCTCCGTGTTACCGTGTTAACAAGCTTCCATTGCTGATAATGGACACCCTAATACACTGTGGAGAACAAAGTGCATCGGGTCTGCACACACTGGGCAGGGAGAGGGCTGGCAAACTGAAACCATCCACTTACTTTGCATCCTCTCCTAACTATTTCTACCTGTATTTCCAAGAAACTTTGCAATGTCAGGAGGTGAAAATGACAGCTTATATAGGGAGAGGTAAGGAGCAGCATCAGTCACAAATAAAAGGCATTGTTATGAACAAAGGAGTTGCTGAATTCTTAGAGAAGAGCAAACACAAGTTTCACTGATCAGGAGCAAAAATGAGTCTATAGGAGTGGGAAGCATCTTAATATCTGCTTTCCTCAAACCAAATTAAAGCTTGAAGAAATTATGAAAAGAAGCTTCTTAAGGAATGGTGTGCAGAAACTAGAAATGGGAAAGGGAGGATGGCAGCAGACAATAAACAGCAATGTGTTTCAGATGCAAGCAGTTCTCTTACTGTGCCATTTCCACTGCAAGGTATGCATGCATCCATAACTTTTGACAGAGTGAAATACAGAGCAGCAATATCACCTCTGAATCCTTTCTTTACTTCTGCCGCAAAACCCACTGAGCACAGCTGTGACTTTACAGGAGTCATAATCATAACATAGCAGAGGAAGAAAATGGGAAAGTTCTGATCACTGGAGGACGAACTGATCAGCCCCAGAACAAACAAACCACAAAGAAAGCTTAAAGAAATATGCTAGTGCAGATGAGCTCCATTAATGTGCAGTGACAGAGAGAACAGACACCAGCGAGAGAAGATTTAGGGATTACCAGTAATCGGCTGAAACCAAATGTGTGCCACATCACTACCAAGAAGAAGGGACAGGTCTGCATCAGATTTAGCATCCAAGAAATATGGCCACCATTGGCCAGCACTAGTGGGCAGTCTCAGATCCTCCGTCATTTGAAGCCTTTGACTGGAGGACTGATGGCTGCATCATAAGCTGATTTTGGTTATTAAAAATACAGGTTGGGCTATTACAGATATATGTTGAGCACTTGAATGAAAGGGTTTATGTATGTAAATTGATTTGTAACTGAAATACAGGACTGGGACCAAAATGCATCCCAACTCTGGATAAAATAGCAATACTCTCCAATGCAGACCTGAAGTGTGTATTTATAATGTCCACAGAACAATATCTACTTCAGTTGTCCCCTTCCTCCAGGCTTTCAAGAGCAGTGTTTGTCTTGCAGAGGTCTATTCTGCAGTCATTAGCAGAGCCTTACATCAGGAAACTGATCAGCAATACTACTGCGTCTATACGCATATTATCTAAAGTGAATTGACACTATTAGATTCTTCAACAGATAAAAAACCTCAAGATTAAAACAGGCAATCTAACCATAACCAGTTTGTATATGGAGAATTTCTGTACTGTTTACAAACTGACAGATCAGATCTCAAATTCTCTTACAGCTGCAGCATATTAAAAACTACTTAACAAAAGGGTTTTTTTCCCTAGAAGTAATTCAAAAAGTAAATTTCTTTTCACTCATATCAACATTTCCTTTTAAATTTTTCTTTCAAAAATCCATGAAAACTGAAAATTTAACTTTCCAGTAGCTGAAGGAAAAAATGTTTCTCAGCTTCTGAGAAATTAAATAGTGAAATGTTGATCTTTAACAAAAAAAACCCACTGTGATTGAAATGCCATTCTCTGTCAAAAGAAAAAGTTTCAATAAAAACATTTTGATCCACACAAATTATGTTCTGCCTAATCTGTACATGCTGGATTGTGCCATCTGCTTTATTGGGGTGACTCTTGGAGAACCAATTTAGCCAAACAAACAAGAATGACTGCTACTTATTCAGGAGAGAATTAGAGCAAGCTTCAGAGAAACTTATTTAGCCATCACCAAACAGCAAAGTAATGCTTTGAGGTGTGAAATTATACCCATTACAGCTGCGTAGGAAAAGAAGGTTTGCCTCTGGGGCAGATGCAAAAGAGATTGTCCTCAATCTTTTTATCTTTGGAAGAAAAATACTGCTCGGCTTGCAAGCCAGTAAGTGCGTGCTATGGCACAAGGGAAGGGAAGAGAAGGACGAAAGAAAATGCTGAAAAGCCAAACACCAGGGCAAAATTTGCTTTCCTCACGAGTCACTGTCTGCAGTTCAAGAAAAAGCAGTAGAAATATCAGAAATATCAAATGTGTACTGCCCCCCCAAGTTTTCAGGTCCTCATGTTTCCTCTCTTCCACATTACTTGGCTGCTGCATCCTTCACTCACCCACTCAGCTCAGGAAGCTTCACAGAGCAGAGGCGACCTGCTCTAACCAGCTTGGAGAGCACAGGAAATGCCTTTGATTGATTTAGCATGTTTTCTTCCTAAATCATTATTCTGTTCATCATGCCACGAGGATGCCCCAGTTAGAAGAATGTGCCTGAAAAGATCAATGACCAGCTAGGACATTATGGTTAGTGCTCCACAATACAGCCATTCAAAGCTTCTCAGTGACAGCAGAGAGCAAGCTTGGATTTTCTGATCTAAACACTCAAACTTTCCTATGCTCAAGTAAAAGGAGAGCCTTCACTGCCTGCAAGCTTTGAAGAGACAGGAACACAGGGAGGAACAGAGCTGTCTAAAAATTTCCTCCACTCATAACTTAAAAAGATCTTCTGTGCTGGTGAGGCAGGGGCCAGAACCCGTAGGAGAGACAGAAGGAGGTCTGCACTGAATGCAGAAGCAAACAGCAGAGGATCTGGCCCGGAAATATATTTTAAACTCCTGCCTGTTCATTTTGGGGATAATGCCTGTGCATCGCAGGAAAGATGCAAGTTATCTGATGTTTTGGTCATTTCCAAAGAAATTCCAGAAGTATTCCCTACCTCCCTCCACCCCTTATGTCCATTCAGACTTGTTCCAGTGGATTAACGCTATAGACCCACTTACTATGCTAGATGTGACAGAAGCCCTTCCACTTCCTCCTAAGTTTCCACCCTTTAAAGGATTTTATTGCTAAGAAAGCCAATTACACTATCATTTCAAAATAATCACCATGTTTCCACAGGTAACACCAATTAGGTTGTGTTTGTTAGCAAGACTGTATTTTCATTGTAAAAACAGGCGGAGACTATGTAAGAAGTTGCCTCTCCCTGAAAAGATATTAAGCCTGGTTCTACCACACAACCAAACATATTTCTCCAGTGCCGCAGAATGATTAGCGATTTCTTACATTAGGAGAGACTGTAAGCTGTGAGAATAAAATATTTTTCTGTTTACTTTGAGATTTTTATTAAAAACAAACAAGCAAGCCATCAGGCTGGCTGGGTTTGTCAAGTTACTGGAGACCAGTTAGCTGAATTAGAGTCACTGGAAACAGTTGAGTAAATATTTAAGAAGATCAAATGGAGGAACATTTGGTACAGCACAGCTTGCTGAAAGATTGCAAAGATACCAGCATGTTTCAGGAGAGGCAGGTCATGCCTCAGAAAATTGCTGGAATTCTTTGAATGTGCTGTATTGCCACCAGGACAGACAAGGGAAATAGAGTGGACTTCGTTTTTCAAAGTATTTGACAAAGTTCCTTGCTTGAGGTTAATGACCTAAGGAGCCAAGGCACAGAACAGAAGAAAAGTTGCTGGAGTGAAAATTGACTTCAGGGCAAAAACCACAAGGAAACTGTAAATATAATTTGTGAGGTGGGAAGAAAGTTGCTAGTGCGTTAGCAGGTGAAAAAATGTAGGGGCCTTGCTGGGTAATTTTTGTTATAAAAGGCTTCTATTTTTTTTGCTTCTTTTCTTCCTTCTCTTAGTCTAAGTGATTATTTAAAAGGTACTGGATTCATAGCCCGAAGTCCACAGAACTGTTCTTTCAATCCACTGGGCAAGCGGTACCTCCATACCTGCAAAATGAAGTTCTTGCCACGGTCTGTCCTGCAGCAGACAGGAGCGGGCTGTCTGATTCCCCATGCCCACTCTGCCCTGGCTCTCCCTGCTCCATACACTGCTTGAGGTGGTGGTACCAAATCCTGGTTAGGGCAGACCTTGGAAGGACTGGCATGGCTGCCCTGCTCAATCAGGTCCACCAAGAAACGGAGATGATATTCACACTGCAGTACCTGTTATCCAAAGTTCAAGATCTTTCACGCTGTGTCACAAGACAGAAAAGGTGGCCATTTAGACAGACTGGCTCCCTGATAATATGCTTTTTTACTTAAAATTTTCAAAAAAAGGGATTTTTGAAAGTTTATGGTTAAAAATAAGGAGTTGTTCCTAAGTGCTTTGTACCTCAAATCAAAAAATAATACACAATAATGTTTTCACCACTCTCAGTGTGAGCAAACAAGCAGTTCACAGATGCTCTTCTTCATAATGAATGTTGAAGGTACAAAATCATATGAATCAAAAGGACAAAAAAAGACCAGAAAAAAACTTCAGTGAATCTACAGGGGGATGCGTTGAATGCATTAGAGTGCCCATTTCTAAATATCTTATAAGTGATGAATAGACATTTTAATGACTTTAAATAGAAGATACCTGGAAAGTCAGTTGTCACAGAAAGCTACTGGGCCCAATTGTGTGCTTATAAATGTAATTTTCAACACCACTTGCTGATAGAATAATGATACCATTTATAATAGCTTGTTATTTGGGTCTGTAACATCATGTATTAATGATTTATTGACCAAATGTAATGATATATAAATGGACCATGAATACAGTGGGTGCTTATTTTGCGTGAGTTTAATAAAGTTGCATCCCTATGCTTGGTTCCCTTTTCTGTCACTTCTCAACATCCTATGCTTTGAGACCTGCGTCCCGACTCAGTGGCAAAACCAGGGACATGGAGAATGCAGAATGAGGTCTTTGGTGCAGAAAGACATCTGTTCCTTCCGACTGACCATGTAGATAACACATGGAAGGATTTAAAGCACCTGCAGTACATGCACTGGTAAACAGTAAATGCACCTTAGTCAGGTACACAGCACATAAACAGAATAATGTCTTGAAGCAAAGAATAAAAAGCATCAATATTTGCTGGAAAGGCAACGCTAAGCTTTATAGTGCGGGAGAGAGATTTGGGAGCACTTGAAGAAAAATCCCTCGAGCCCTCAGCCCTATATAGCTGCAGTGTATAGCTGCAGTGAACAAAGCAAATGTGATTCTGTGTTATAGTGCAGGAGCATGATATAAATCAAGGAAGGTGGTAGTAGTGTAAATGTTATATTTATAATGGAAATGCTGATACAACCCCTAACTTACAGAGGTGCTGGCAGGAGCTGCCATAATATGGTGAGATATCATTTAAGCAGTGTTTGCAGAACTGATCATTGTATCTCAGAAGGAACACCCTGTACTTGCTCTTGAAGATGCAAACTGCTGCCTATGAATCAGCCAGAATGACTAAATACATACCGCACAAGCCTAACCTGGAGAGAAAAAAATCTTTATTCTGATACCGTGTTTGTTCTTTACATTTCAAAAGCTGGAGGAAGCAATCAAATCCATAGTACTTTCTTCTTCTTCAGTAAGTTATATTAAAAAACTCAATTGGTTCAGGATTTATTGATCTGAATTGACAGTGAAGTTCACAAATTCATCTAAAAGAGCCATCTCATTACAAGCCCATTTAAAGAATCCGTGGTTCAGAATTCACAAAAAAAAGTTTCCTTGGAACATAAAAAAAAAAAAAAAGAAGAAGAGGGAATAACTTTTGAGAATAGACAGTACAAATCATTTTGCTTTAGTATCATGTGTGATTTGTCAGATGCAACCAGAAATTCTTGTTTTAATTTCTGTAGGAAATGTTGCATACTTTGGAGCTTGACAAAACCAACACACTTACTATTGAGAAGAAATGGCAGGTTGGAACAGAGTCTAGTGATGCTGCTGGAGCTAATTTGTAAATGAGGTATCATTAAATTTGATCCAAGTGAAAGTCTTAACTGTGACTAAAAGCAAGCTTCACAATTAAAAACCACAACATTTTTATTTAAAAATTAGCGTTTTCCATATCCATGTGAAAGAGATAAGGGTTTTGACACCAAGCCTCTGTGCTAAGTGAGGAAATCAAGTGACTAACATTAAAAATCAGACCTCTCAAAAAGGGTGTCGAAGCCTAAAAGTAAAAATTCAGCACCTAAATGTATTCTAAAGTGCATTAGGGCACCTAATTTTACAGAATTCAAACATTTAGAGGGTTTCAAAAACACCCCAAAGTGCCTACCATCTATATGAAAATAAGTCTAGCCCTAAGATCACAGAGCACAGGAATATAGCAGTGAATACAGCTCAGCAGCACTGAATTCCCCCTGCTAATCACAACAGGACACTCTTGCCAACAAACAGATAATAGGCAGAGAAGATCTAAAAGTTACCATCGAGAGAAGAGCATTAAAACCAAATGGCTCTGTATGTGAGGGACACATTCTAGAGCTTGTGTGTTCTGTGTGAGTCTGACGGGGAGGGAAAAAGACTGCACCAGGCTCTGTCCAGGGCAGGCAGTTTTCTGGGGCCCATGCTGCTAATTCAACCTGAAGGAGGGTTTAGAGAGACTAATCACCACCTGAATTAGCCACTTCAGCAGCTGCTGGCTTTCTGCAGGCCATCATAAAAATTAATGTATGCGGGTGCAAGGGATGCCCCAGCCAAAACTCCAGCGCTGCATCTGCCCCAAGCAGGTCATGGCACTTACGCTTCTTGGCTATGCATCCCACTGAATGCCCACACAGGAGTATCTCAGGTTCCCAGGCAGCTTCGCCTAATGCAGGATAACCAGAAGAGTAAAGCAATAAAAGGCAGCAGTCGGGATGGTCTAACCAGCCATCTGGACTAATGCAACAGAGTAAATAGAGGAGCAGAGTTTCTCACAAAAACGGGAACAAGATATCATTTGACAAGATATTCCTATGAAATCATTAAAAAAGCAATTGGATAATCAGGTGCAAAAAAAGTGTCTGATAAATTCATAAGATTGCTCCCATTCCTATGCTTTTTCTTTTCCTTCTTCACCAAAGTCAAGAATAAAATCTATCCATGACTTTTGATCTGAACACCGACTGCCTTACCTGTTTAAAAAGAAGGTGAAGTTTTTGTCCCCCTTCAGGAGGGGAGGTGGCTAGTTTAGGTAGTGATGAGTTTCTCTAGACTTCCCAAAAAACTGAATTAGCACAACATGGGCTTCAGAAAGCTCTACACCAAGAATATGGTTTAGAGGACTCTCTTTCTCTTCCCAATGGGCCTTACATCTTATATGAAATGCAAGAACTCTAGAAAGAGAGGATTGAAACCACAGAAATTTCTATTAAGGAAAAATTAAGGAAGTGCAAAGAACACCTTTGCTATGGATGAAGCACCAATTCAAAAGACAAACTCCTAGCACTGACATTCCTCTCTGGTTTTGCCTTTGATTGGTAACACCTGAGTGTTGGGAATGTGGGAATTTAGGAGTTTTGCCACCCATCTTCCCTTTCTTGACAGCCAGATGTGATCAGGTTTCTTTCCAAAAACTCTGTAGCAAGCCCAGATCACAACATGGGAAGTAAAAGCATGCATAAGACTTTGTAGTCTCAGCTAATATTTAAACGTTTACCAGAAACACTGGGATATCTCCAACTCAGATGGAAGGTTTAACCATGTCCTCTAATGCAGCATTTAAGCTTGCGTAGTTTAATAGCTACTGGGCTTACACTCATGCCTTAAGTTACGCACCTGCTTGTGCACGTTACCAGGCCCAAGGCATTATTGCAAGACAATTCCATTAAAATTGATTCATGTCTGTTCTTTTGCACTGAGGGCATTTATGACACCAGTGACTCACAAGAAGCAAGGGCTATGGAGGTGATTGTGCTCATAAAATAGTAAAACCTCTATTAGCAAACAGGAATGGTGATAAATATTGTGCATAAGTGGCATCTGATTTGTATTGGGGGAATTAAGAAGAAAGAACATCAGGGATATACATCTCAGAGTCACTTGTGCTGTAACAAAACTTCACAGTAACTGGAAATGTAGATTTCCCTCCACTATTTTCTGAGCTTGCCTTGATCTTCACAAAGAATGCTAGCTGTTGGTACAGTGGATTGCAGCTCAGCTTTTTGCATAAACATTCATGAGACAGTGTCTATTTCAACTGTGTTATACACCAGTAAAGAGGAGGGAAAAAAATTTAGCCTTACAACCGAGATAGGGTTCATTTTGAGTGATGATTGCAAACAAGCAGTGGAAATTACAGATGCTACTTGGTTCACTATTATTTTGCTGCATCTCCAGTAATCTTCAGTGATCATTTATAACAGCATGTCTGATGACTTTCAAAACATAACTGGAAAAGATACTTCTGTGGAGAGTATGGCTGCTCAAAGAAGAAATCAATCTTTGCTGCTCAGGGAGTCAACTTCATACCACTGCCATCAGACAGTCAGAAATTTCAGCATGCAGAAATAGGGTTGTGTGTGCTCCAAACCATTTCACCCCAGTGTAGCATGTCAAGATGGATCATTCAGCTCCTTTTCTTCAATTGAAGGGTAAATGTAAAAGCGAACCAAACTTAAAAGGTTGTCCTTGCACCTGCACAACACCTTGCTGGCTCCTACAGGAGAAGGGGGTCTCTGCACAGTGCCAAATGTAGGGTCAGCTCCTGGAGCCCATGTCTCTGCAGCTGGACCCCAATCAGCTAGAGCAGTAGTATGGAGACTCTACCTGAAGGACACCAACAGTTGGAAGTCTTCAGAGCAAGGACTGTCTTTTTGATGTGTTCAGAGCACAGATGTAATGGGTCCCTGATAAGTCACGGGGGGCTGCTGGGCTCTCTTGTAGCAACATCAGAATAATCACACAGGAAAGCCTGACATTTGCATGCAAGATTTTAGGATGGATTCATTACCCTCCTTTTCTAGAGGCATGTAAAAGTAGAGCATCACCCTTGGTAGCTAGAAAACAAGAGCAATCACAGTGAATATCTCATCCCTGGCAGAGAATATCCTAATGTATTATGGTGGAAGGCACTGGCAAAACACATTACAGACAAGTCTTGGTTTTCTAGGGTAGCAAGAAGTTGGGGTGACACAAATAAAAAAAAGATAGTGTTAGTACAAAAGATAATCAAGTAGAAGTATAAGAATGCCCTGCATTTAGGATATCTTTTAAACAGATGAATGATTTCATGGTAATAATTGCAAAGGCAAATATGGACTTTTCTTAGAAAGATGAAGTTAGTTCAGAACCTGGCAAATCAGACATGTCAATAAGTAATGGTAACCCTGTTAAATCGCTGGCTGCTTTGTGGCCAATACAAATGGATAGGGTGATGTCTCCTCCATTCATCTTGGACATATATCAGTGTCATGTGAGCCACGGTATCACACATCTGCAGGCGCAGCCAAGAGGCCCCAGATGGAACAGGAATGCAGAACTATCTCCTTACACTTTCAGGAAAGATTTGAAGTGAATGCTCTTCCAAAGAAAAGTGAAACAGGCAACAGTAAAGGAAGCAGGAGGGTGTTTTAATAAAATTTATGTGGTTGCTAAGGTAGCTGAGCTTTCATATGAGCTCTGAAGTTCTTTAGTTTTCTTTTACTGCATGCAGAATGAAACCATTTTCGCATTCAAATTTACAGTTTTGCCACACCAAAGCCCTTACAGCAAAGAGGACAAAGACCTCCTCTCTCCCTAAGTCCACATGCAGTTGGGGTTTCCTTCAGCATCCACCCCAGCTCAGCACCCATGACACACCTCGCTGAGGTTTGCCTATTTGCTCTGCCCCACAAGGTTGCTCTAAGCCACAGGCTCTGGCCAGGTCTATGTCTTTATTTGCTGCTTAATGCATCATACACTATAGTGGACCCAGCAATTCACATTCAAGACAAACACATGGTGTGCACACACATGTATATCTATTTCAAAGAATGTATTAAGTGCAGGCCCAGCTAAATTGCAAGATGCAATTTAATACCAACAATTAACTGTGCACATATTTTTGTACCAGTGAACTGCAGCACAAGTGCTAGCAGTTAGATGTCTTTTCATATGGTGAAGTTTAAAAATAACTTTAGGGCACTCTTGTGATGGCAAATGCTTGCACAAGGTATTATTAGAGCAGTTATTGACACAAGCTGCAGAGAAAATCTGCACCATGATAGATGGTAGAGGCATCTGGGAAGTAAAAGGGCAGAAGAGATAGAAAACTTAACCAAGATATATGCAAACATTTGCTAGGATTTAGGCAATGTCTGTAGACAGGAGAATATTCTGCTTGGCTGTTTGACTTGTTTAAAAATTAAGAGGCAAAAATATCCTGGGGAAAGACATAGGATATGGTGTTCGACCATAGCACAAGATTCATTCTCTCTCCATTTCATTTCAGATAAATACCTTTGTACTGGTCAAACCCTTTTCAGTTTCTGTGAGTTATTCTAAGTGTAAAGCATGAAACCACAATTTCTTATCAAGAAAAGGAATGTGGATGGTAATGCGCAGGAGCAGGGGACGGAATCCCCATTAGTTAATCCTAGGTGAGATTCTTTGCCATTTTATCCAGGGATCACTGGAGAGTCTGGACTGCAAATCTGCTGTACATTGATGACTAGCATATGGATGTGAAGTACTTTTCACTTCCTATGTTACAACCTCAGCCTGAGTTAGCTGGAGCAACCCTGGTCCTACTAGAGTCCCCCTGGTCCCCCTACAGGGACTGAACGTAAGTTGAATTAATGTTTGGAAGCTCTAAATCCCAGGTTTTCTTTTGAAACTGCTCCTGTGGCTCTTCCCAGACAGAATGGTATGTGTTGTGAGCAGGAGGATTAGATGCAGCTGCAAGACATGAGGTTCAGTGGCAGGAAGGCAGCCCTGACCCTGTGGGACCATGCCAGCAAGTGCCCATCAAAATGCAGGGGCCTGCATAGAGGGAAAGGCAAAACCATCTCAGTACTGCCGTGTCCACTCACACAGCTTCTCCTAGGAGGTCATTCCACTGACCTCAGCAGATCTGCACACCCTGTGGACACATCGCCCAAAAAGCACTGGTGGAGGACGTAGAGCCTTAACTCCCTCCACAAGCATCAAGAGGCTATCCATACAAGTGACCAGTGCTATCTTCTGCTAGTCTGGTGCAAGAGTGTGTATTGTTTCACACTTGAAACATGTGGAAGCATTCAAAGGTGTATCTGCATATTCTGTGCTAAACAGCTGCAGAAAAGGTCAAATGAAAACTATTTATAGTTGCAGGTACTGCGCAGTAACTAATTGTGATGAATGACGGTTAAGAATGCAGATGGATAAAGCAACCATTTCCTGGTTTTACATGCTTGTGCTTAATCATTTCTGCTCATTGATTTCTTTCCCTCCTCTTCTGTTTCTGAAAATTTTGCTGTCACCTAAACAGCTATAGATGCTGAAACTCATTTTCTCACCAGGGTGCTGAATTTTAAAACTCCCCAGCACCCAAAATGGAGTCCTTACTCTGTGATTAAATCTATACACCAATAGGAAACTTAGGGCACCCAAAACTTCCAAAGCAGAGGTAGGCGTTTTTTCCTGGATATGTTACAGTGGCCAAGAGGAGAGATTGTGAGACCAGCCATTTTCAAAATATGCCTGCGCTGGAATAGGCAGTCTGCTCCAACAGAAGACTACTGAAAGCAGCACATCCTTGCATCAGAAGGACAACAGACCTGATACTAAATAGTTTTCCAACAACATTTCCATGGAAGCTGATGAAACCTGGAAATAAAGCAAGCTTATTTGGCTCAACACACACAAAAAAATACGTTTATATATTTTTCCAAAGCTATCCTTTTTATCATGAATCTCATGACACCTGACATTTCCTTGAAGCCCTAGCTCAAGAAGGAATAAAACAGTTTTCATTTTTCATTAAAAAATCTTTCTGGTTTTGTGGTCAATAAAGAATCGGCTTTATAAACTCATGTTTGTTTGTTTTTTTTTTTACTGTGGCTTACTCATTTGGTCAGAAGCTGTGTTAGTAAAGTATAGATGCAGCATAAAAATTTTGTTGGGAAAAGTAAAGATTAATTTAATGCTGGTGCTTGTTTTGTTTAGGACTTGGAGGTATGATTGGAAATTCTGGTGATACTGAAGAAAAATTAGGGTATTTTGAGTGCATGTGTTTTTATAGCTCTCTTAATAGCATTAAAAAAAAAAAAAAAAAAAAAAGAAAATACAAACAGAATCTACTCTTACAAAGTCAAGAAATGAGAAACCAAATAAAAAGAATGTTGTTCCATTATTAAAAAAAAAAGTAGGAAACAATTTTTTAAAGTGATGTTGTGATTTTTTAGATCCAATTTATAATTTTGAAGTCCTCTCCTGGCAAATTTCCACTAGTTATTAGGAGAACAAGCATCTAGTCCTAACAACATTTATAAGCCAGCTCTTACACCTTCTCAATTGGTCACTGCTTTGACTCCATCAAAAATGTTATGTGTCTTTGTCTGTCTATCACACGTTCCCACAAGTAGCTTCTTGCATTCTCTAATCTCTGTCTTTACGCATTAAAGTTACTCAGCATGGAAGTCCACAGAGACAATACATCAGTCCTTCTCATATTTCTCCTTAAAACTTATCCTGGAGAGCACAAACACTGTCCAAGTTGCAGGTGCTCTGCCAAGTCTCCCTTAAAGATCCACTGATACCTTGTATTCTCCTGACTCATCGTCTTCTAACTTGCACTTGGGGTATAGAAAAGACAGTCACACTCAAGTTGCTGCAGCTTAAGGATTTATCACTTGTTAACTGAGGTATGTTCACCGAAGGTGTGGGCACCCTTCCCACATGGAAGCTGCAATAAAGCATTAGCCTAAACTGGCTTGGCCAGCAGGTGAGACCGTACCTTGAATTCTTGCAGTTGTCACCCATAACCTTCAGCAGCAAAATTTAGGGCACTGCTGACCTCTGTGTTGCGTGTGTAAACCTTGTTTCCACTCCTGACTAATACATCCCCATGTAGCTGTAATACCACAGTAACAACTGATTCATGCCCAGACCTCCCCGCACATGAGCACCCTTGCTGAAATCTGGAGCACCACCTTCTTGAAGAATATGCAGAAATACTGTACAAGGTGTTGGCCTTGAAACTAATGGGCTTTCTGACAGTAGTAGAACAGAAGTAGAATAAATTCAGAATGTCACCAGAATAAATTGAGAATGTCACAGGCCCTATTGAGCATTGAAGATTTTATTCCATCCTTCTGTGTTTTCCTGATTGGGCTTACTGTTGTTCACACTGTAATTATTCACGCAGTTTGTAGTATACTGTAGATACTCACTGCACCTTGTGTTAATACATTAGGAATGAGACACAAAAAAACCCATCTCAATATTCATAGATGAACACTGCAAGTGAATTGCTGACAGAATGTTTCCTGGGGTGGAAAAAATGGAGAAGTTTCTGTTTTATGGGTTGCCAGAGGGAATAGTTTCTAATGCACAGCTCGTGCATTGAAGGAAAATGAACAAGGTCCCAAAAACAACACCCTTAGCTCAAGGTTTTCTGTTATTGAGTTATTGCTTTTATTTTATATACAATGCAAAAAAATGCTGATTATTATGATTCAACGTTCTCTAAGAGAGACGGGAAGCAGTAAATAGAGTAGGTAGGGAGACAGAGGAGGGACTTGTCACCACATCCAGAGCGCAGCATTTCTATGGGGTTCAAGATAGGGTAGGAGTGATGTTCCTTTGCCATGCACAGGCACTTAGACATTTCTTGTAACTGATAAGAGGCTCAATATCTGAGTTTTCTCTTCTGCCCTTTTGTGGCCTTTCTTAAAATCTGTAGATGGTTTTTATCTTTTTATAGTGATTCTACAACATCTGGAGACCATTTAAAACACTTACATGAATATACTCCTGAGCTAAAATGCTCACGCAGAAATGATTAAAACTCTGCAGCTATGGTACACACCAGCCTTATCTCGTCAGATATCACTCATTAGGCACACCTTGGGGGCAGGGTCACATCTGAATCAATAGCCCCACCGGATGTTATGGGGTTGCTTGAGACAAAGTCTTTCAGATAAAACAGAAAACAAAGCTTTGTCCACCACTACTTCTCATCATTAACAATCTCACTGAATTTTTCATGGAGTGTACTTGTGTTCTCAGTTGTCCCAATTAGCCTAACTCCCATTTAGGCAGCAATCCCCTGCCTGAATTCATTGTTAAGTCCCATTAAACATAACACCTTTCACATGATCCTAATCTGCCTGGCGGGAGGGAGGGCACTCCAGCAATTGCCAGGTCAGGCCAGGAGGAAGTTTCACAGCACTTCGTTGGTGAGCAGAAGCTGTGCTGCCTCCAGCCCCTTAGGATCAGAAGTACTACTTGAATGTCAGGTGCTACAACATGCTAGAGAATCTGGCTCACAACAGCAATGAGTTGCATCAAATGCTTCTCCATCAGCCTGACATTCTCATGGGTTTTATGGGCAGCAACATGCACGCTGCTCACCTGCTTTTCTTCCCAGTAGCTCCCTGGCACAGGTCCAGCCAAACACAGCTCCCTCTCCTGGAGTTACAGATGGGGGGAGCTCAGGACGAACACTTCCAGCGTGGGCGGAATGCAATAGCTGAAGGCCAGTACCTGCATAATGCAAGAACCTGCCTAAAGTCAATTCCCCCTCCATGTCAGCAGCAGAAGACCTATATGAAGCAGTCAGCACCAACCCACATGATTTTCTGCCTCCACTGTCCCATTCCTGAAGGGCTTGGTGTCTGGGTCCTATAGGATGGCAGGAGCTTTTCCCTGCAATCTGCAGCTCATCCAACCCATGCTGTGTGTGTGTGCATGCATGTGTGCTGCAGCTTGCTCCTCCTCTCTCCAACTTTTGATTGAACTCGGTCATTCCTGCAGCCAATTTCAACCCAGCTGCTGCACCAGCAGAGCATCTCCCATTCCTCCCACCCTCCCATTCCCCCTGCTCCCTCTCCCTCCTTCTGCATGGTCCTCCAAGCCCCCCTCTCAGGCTGTAAGCCCTAACACCAACACGTGGTTTCTTTGTTCTGCTGCTGAGAAAATTCCTCCATTCCTGGCCTCCTGTGGGGCACTTGGAAAAAAGAAGCTTTTCCCAAGGCTTCAGCCACCCCATTGTCCTGCCCAGACCTTGCCTGTTCACTGCCTAACAGTCCCTAATGGCTGTGTCTTTCAACAGCAGAGCCAAAGGCGCCTCTCCCCTACTTCTTAGCCCAAGAAAAGTGAGCAGTACACAGACAAAGATAGTGATTAGACATAAAAACAGTCAGTTCATAAAGCTACAGTGAATTTCATAAGCTGTACACAGGTGGATTCTCCCAAAGCGTTGAAGTGGTTATCTTTATTTCAAATTTTTATTGTTTCATCTCTTTATTCAGTGGAGACTGATGTTTGAGTAACCATGCAGAATTGGACATGACTGAATCATATGAATCCTTCTCTAAACAGCTAAACATGAAAGCACGAGAGAGGACAGGCTGGATCAGAAAGGGAAACCCTGAGCAGAGGTTCATGAATTGACATGGGTTATCTGGCTTCAGGTCCCCAGCTGTGTATGACATTGGTCATTCAATATCTCCAGGCTTGACCTTCTCACTAGGGAAAGTACCTCACAAATGAGGAGAATTTAAGAGAGAAGGAGGAGAAAGGGGGGACCTCAGACCCAGTGGTGACATAAGGACATACGTCGACAGAGCATGGAAAGGAAGAAATTACAGACTCAAGAAATTATCAAAATGACAGGTGCGTAGTTCACTTGCAATTACTTTGCCTTGAAATCCATACAGCTGCTGTTTCTTCTTTATGAGGGATGAGATTTACCTTTTTTTCAACTGGAATTTCCACCCGACTCCAGCTCATCTGGAAACCGCAAGGAAGCCCATTGCTATAACTGAACCATGTGCACACCACCAGCTCAGAACAGCAAACATGGTCCCATGGATGAGACATCTGTAGCAAAAGAAACTGATGAGAAATTCTGTCATTTCCATATACTTAGGATGATCTGTGACAACTGCAGCTGCAGCCCAAGTCACAGGGTGATCTCCACTGTTATCAAATTAACACAAGAAGCTGCAGGCCCATACCAAATCATGAAAAGATATGGGATACAAGCTACTGCTTTCCAAGGGACATACTGATGGGAAGCCTAGATAGGGATTAGACTACCTGGCAGAGGTTTGGGTAAAAGGGATGGATGATATCTATAAGGGAGACCTTATTGCAGCCTTTCAGTACTTTCAGAACTTAAAAATTCAAAATTTAGAATACATTTCAGATGTAGTACACGCAGGGAAATAATTTTCTCTTGGAAAGATTAATTTCTTTACCATATCCATGCTAATATGGCATTAGCATCTGTGTTAAGGACACCTGAATGCCCCAACTGACACCGGGTCCCTATGGTGCCAGGAACTGAACACACCCAGTGGTTCAAAATCACATTAGTTCCTTCTTTAGATATTTTCAAACCAAATAAACAGAATAAACAAATATTCCCATTTTATGGTTGGGCAACTGAGGCACAAAGATATTAAATAATCACCACTGACAGAAACCGAGATGCAGAATAGTTTTTCTCAGTCCCCATACTTAAAGAGTAAGTCTCTTCTTTCTCCCATATCTTTTCTTTGAGAGGCTTTACATTTTGTTAATTAAATACAAGCAATAACTACTTCAATCATGATCAAAAAGAATGCACGTGTTTTCCTTGTAATAAAGGTACTCTCTATTACTCATCAGCTGTAGCGAACGTCTATGCATTTTTTCCCAGGCACTTGTCTTCCCAGTGTGTGGTCTCTCAGTTGTGTTTGTGCCTGTATAACATATATATATATACTAACTATGAACTAAAGCCATTTCTCTTGTCGTTTGACTGGTCATAATAATTTTATCCCCTCTTCCCCAGTCATGACCATTTATTTGTAGAACTTCGCAAAGAAGCTTCTGTTTTCAGAAAGGGGGTGTCTACACTACTGAACAGTGAGTTCCCTTCACTGAGCATCTGTCTGTGTTCCTGGGCAAGACCTTGACAGATAGGAGATAGGTGAGTTCCTTGTCTGTAAAAAATTTTGCAGTTCAGTGGCAACCTGTTGTAGACTGCACCTAGCAGCACTGTGATTTTCTAGGTAGAGATATCTAAATGCATATTTGTGTATATTTCTGTGGAAACTAGGAACTCTGTCCAAGCCAATAGTGAGGAAAATACAGCTGGATACAGTGCAGAGTGTCTCAGTTCTATAGAGTCCAAGAAAAGCAAAGCATAAGCAGAAGAAGGTCTTCCCAGTGCCCATCTCAGATTTCTGGGGACATGAGTGGGTGGTAAAAGCAGAGAAGCTACAGATATAAACTAAAAATATTTGAAAGAAGAAATCTCCAGTAACCTCCACGGTCATTTGATAAGGTCTCCAGGGAAGAGATGATCAGCAAAGATAACATTGTGAAAATGTGCAGAATTTCCTTTCTGTCTCTGTTACATATTTAGCAATGTACCATAAAGACTGCAGAAGACAGCATTACTTCTTGATTATACAATATTATGTATCTATTCAAACTTTTCTGTGGAAGACAGAAGCAAAATACGTTGCAAAACTATTTATTTTTCTGCCACTTCCAATTTTTTTCACCAATCTCTCTTAGCTCATTGGTTTCAACATCCATGATACATGAACTTCACTTCAGCTTTCATTCAGAGGTGCTCACTAGAGCTGAAAAACAGTGAGAGGAAAAGTTTGGCTGAGGGACCAGAAAAAAATATCCAGACCTGCATCTTAAGTTTATATTTGTCGCAAAATGAAATCCTTCTTTTTTAAAAAAAAGACAAATGTTTCCCTACTCTTCAGCTTCTCAAGAAAATACTTAATGTTCCTTTGCTATAGACCAACATCAGCTTTTCCTAACTGAGGTATAAGGGTGTGATATATTGCCGGCTGCAGTTCAAATCCCAGGACACAGTCTCAAGACACATGTGGAAGTTTGCGTCTTTCAGACAAACCTTCCTCCTCCTAAGGCTGCCTTTTTCCCCTTCTGTATTGAGCTGGAAACCAGAAAATGTAGGAAAAAACCCAGAGCAATTCTTGACTGACCCTGCAAAGATGCAGACCTTCTGGCATTTTTCCAGCAGCCCTGACATTGATGTTATTACGGAAATCCAATCACACGCTTTAGAATTAGAACTTGGGTTATCAAAATTACCGGCTTGTTTTTCACTATGACTAGGGTGAAAGGTGACAGAAAATGGAGAACTAATAGAGAACCGGTAAATACAATTGGCAAACATATGGGGCAAGGCACAGCAATTAAGAAACAACCATTGGGATTAGGTTCCTCAGCCCTATATTAGACCTCTGACAATGGAGTTGAAGCATGACTGACAGAAGATCACGACTTCACTGTTCAGAGCTTGGATCCTGTAAAGCCCCAGCCGGAGCCCTGACACAGAAGTAATTAAATAAATCAGACAGAAAAATGGCATGTCCTTCACATTTAGGGCCACAGACACTGCTCATCATTCCATGGCACACATGCAACAATGGGAAAAGATATATTAAGGAAACTCAAGTCTAGCCCATGTTATAAAGCTCTAATTTTAGTGGCAATTCTTCAGGCAGACACTAGAAAGAGTTAAAGTATCCCAGTAATTCCCTAATCTTGTCTGTCTACCTCCTAATTCCGTCATCTGCTGCCATCCAGAGAATCTAAGGTCAAATGACTTGATCACGTCTTCTCCGTCTATCGCAATTACAAGGCGAACTGGCAAGGTGCTGAGCATTCACCTCATGTCAGGACAGGGTGAGACAGCTGTGTGCTTCCAGGGGTTGCTCCCTTAGGCTGGGTCCTTACAGAAATTCAAGAGTCAGACACCCGTGACATGCATCAGGCAACATAAAACAATGGGCAAACATGTCCAAAGGTTGTGAACAATCTGGAGAGGAAAAGGAGGGTGCAATCTCCCAAGTCTATATTTAGTTTTGTTTACTGCTGCTCTAATTTACACCCCCTTAAGTATATCCAGGTCACAATCCATTTGTGTGAGGAACAACATAGTATTCAAGATCCAAGTTTGTTTTTCATTTCTTTAAGCAACAGCTGACATAAACCCTTATTCCAGATTGTCTTTTAACATTCTGTGGAGGGATCATGCATTCTGGGCATCAAACCAGCATCAACACTCTTGGGTGGGGGTGGCTGGTGAGAAAAGAGAGACAAGTGGAGGTATGAGTATCTCACCAAAACAAAACATCAGAGCTTTATGGCTTCTTCCCAGTCTCTACATTCACTGGTTTCCTGCAAGGGTGGAAATCCCACCAAGGAGGATTCTTTGAAACCTCAGATTCTTGCAGATCTCTGTCCTGGTTTGTTCTGAATACTGCAGAAAAGAATGCTTGCCCTGGTCCTGCAGGAACGGGTGTTTATGTTGCACAGCAGAGGCAGAAGACACATCCAGGGAATGTGCCACTTAGGAAGTAAAGAAGTTCCTGGCAGCAGTAAGTTGGGCTATTCGCACAACCTACCTGAGAAGAAATAATACTTTTCTTTGTGCAAAAGTACAAAAAGTGTATGGTAACACAGCTGAGACATGTTCTAAGTAAATAGCTATTAAAAATAAAGCTGTTAAAGGAATGCAATGGTTGGGCATTGAGGTTAATGCATTTGCCAGGGTTTCTACAGCAACGCAGTGAATTAACTTTCAATCAGATGAAATAGTCTTCTATTTTAACTATGTATAGGAATTCAATTTATATGTCTTCCACTCTCAAGCTCTCCAGCTTCTCCACTCTCCTTGACTCTTTTCAGGGGAGAAAAAGAGAAGGAAGGAGGCACAACCATTCAGCTTAACAATGTAGCTGGTTAAGTGCACATGTATGGACTGACCACTTCACCGCATTTGCAACACGGCTGTTATTTTCTAAAGGTGAATCAGCTGCTGCACAATGAGTTTGAGAGATGCTGAACACTTCAGAGTCCTGTTGGCTTCAAAGGGAGCTACAGTATCTTCAACAACCTTCCTCCACACCAGGATCAGGATGTCTAAAGATCAGGTCAAAAAAATACTTCAACCTGCAAGTCGCATTTAAAACTCTGCCTTTTTGCACCTTTTTTAGGAATATGGGAATCAAAATTACTTCTTGGCATATTAAGTGCCTGTTGCAAATACGCAGAGCACATGTACGCATTTCAGATAAAATGGTTACCACATTAGCACCGTGTTTCTGAGATCTGCTGAGCTGATGCCCCAGTTCTAACCAAACAGGCTTTCCTCAGATTTTTGCAGTATGTATCCCTGAGACCAGCACACAGTCTAACAAGAGTTATGGGCTTCTGACAAAACCAGTAAGCTTAATGGTACATCATCTAAAACAGGACCTTAGTCCATTGCTCTCCCTTACCATCTCACACTGACACATCCAGTCCCTGATAAACCTGCCTCCACCCACATGCTGTCCCACCAAAATAACTACAATTTGCTCTACATGCTTTCCACCGGGCAACACAATGGATATCCTCCTATGTCTGCCCTCATGCATTATGTAGAAGAGACATAACTGGTTGTATTAATGCTAGCTCAAAGTCACACACACATGCACACATACATTCTCAGACAAATCCCTCTCTCTAGTACAATAAATATCTCATAAAAAATTACATACCCTGGATGGATTCAGCAGCAAAATAGCAGCTGTTGCATAGTTTGAGGTTTTTTTATTTTTAACTTATTAATATGCTGATCAGATTCTTGTAATCAGAAGCAAGGGACATTAATCTCATAAAACATGTAAACTGTATTTTATCTGAGGAAAAAAAAAGGAAAATATTGACAAAGCTGTAGCTTCTTTCCTTTCTTTTCTTTTATTTCAGAAGGGCAGAACACATCTGCAGGTGGAGTTGAAAGTGACTGCAGGTCATCACCATAGGCCCAGAGCAGTAGAAGGAGATGAAGAGAGGACAGAGAGCTTTTCACCTCTTGGCCCATGGTTTAACTCTTGTCCTGATCTGCAGACTGACGGCAGTTCCTGGTCACAGTTCGTGTGAACGGAGATGGTGAACACCTCTATTGCCACCTCAGAAGAGTCATGGTTACAAAAGGTTTCCCTTGTAAACAGAGACAAACAAAAAACTCAGGGATTTAGACCGGCACCTGTTCAAGAGAGTGGGTCCCTCTTCAGTGACTGCAAGTAAGTATTGTATAATGCCATTAGACAAGGAGAAGAGAGGTTGGCCTTCTCACTTACATCCATGGACAATTTTTTCAGAAGGTATGTGCAAAATTTTGGCAAGGAAAGAGGCAAGGGCAGGAGCCATTCATTGGCAGGCAAGAGATTCAGGTTTGAGCACCAAGGGTTCGGATACTATGATATCAAATCTGAGATGTTTTAAACAGACCTGATAGGGAAGAGATAGTTAATTGGTGCTTTCTGAAAATCGTAACTCCTGTATAGCAAACTGAACAAGATAGAAAACTTGAGGTACCTATGTATTTAGTCAATCACCAATCTAGGAGAAAAGTACAAAAAAAAAGGGGGGAAAACCAAGAAAAAAAAACAAGGGAGAGCTGCATTTTTAAATTAAACTCAACAAATGGTTATATTTTATTGAGCTAAGGACATTGAGTTCTTTAGATGTTTCAACAGTTTAATCAATATCCTTCTCCAGGTTCATTAAAAACAGGAGTGAATATTTCAGAAATATGCTCGGAGAGATAGCAACGCAAAAGATGCATGAGTTTGATCAGTCAGGATGTTTTCTAGTGGTGAAATACAATTAAAACTAATTGGGTCTTCTTGGGCTTGTCATACGTATCTTCTGAAGGAACAGGACTCTGGTCATCTCCATTACAGTCAATCAAGAGATGCATTCACAATGATGATTATATCAGATCTGGTTTAGATTGACCCAATAGGATTTGTCATCTAATCTTCCATGAATAGGTCCAGTCACATGAAGTTAAATCTAGTGAGGTCAATCCAGTTATATGCACAAAACCGAAACATTTGCAGAGGCTTGGAGGCAACCAGGTAGTTATGACCTAACTGAAAAGCAATGAGTTGATGAAGCTAACCACTAAAATTTATGCTTATATTATTAAAAATATAGATTGTTTTTTAGCTGCATCTTTTTGTTTATTTCCAGGACTAACCTGCCATAAATTACTTGCAAACTATGCATTAAATATCAGATGTATAGCTGATTCTCTAAAGACTGGATATAAATTTTAGGTCTGTGGGAAACTTCTGTTTTAATATCCCTGCATAAGATGAGAACATTGAGAAAGATGCCCCAGGAGCCATTAGTTCTCTTTAGGACAAGGAGACTTTTTTGCTTGCTTTTTTGGAAGAGCATCTATAGCACTGGATTAAGCCCAAAGCTATCCTCAACATCCAAACAGACAAATTTAGGAAGTGTAGAATTTGTCAGAAGCCAGATGAACACATCGGGTAAAATAATAATCCTGCACAAACCGTAGGTCCTGCCTCTTTCCCAGTGAATCTGGTAGCTGTCAGAGGCAAGATAAAGTATTATGTTTGCCTTTCCATATGTTCTGTTATGTGGGTACAAATTGTGAATCTTGGTATAGCTGAGAGAGGAGCTTAACGGAAAGTAGAACCAGTGCCCTGAGGACAGTCAAAGTTATAGAGGTAGCCCTGGGCTGTACTACAGGCAACTAGATACAACAGCTTCTGTAGCCAAATAATAGTTCAGGTAACAGACTTAAACCTTCATCTGCTGTAGCAGAAGTGGAGCATTGTCACCACTGAGTGCCCTACACTGCCCTGGTATTTTTCTTTGAATTAGGACTATAGGCATAGGAAGAGAGTAGCTAAAGCATTAAGATGAAGTGGAAAATTTGAACTGGAAAGATTTTTTTTTTTGGGTGCCTTTTCATAGAAGCTGTTTTACGTGTTTACATACAACCTTGCCAGACAGGTCATTTATCTGCAGTGATCACTGACGTGAAAATCAGATGACACCTAGCAGTTCTGTTTGCACATTTGTTATTACTGCTCTTATTTATACGATGCTGGTGAATCTTGCAGAATTTAATGCCAGTGCTGACCTTAGAAAGCAAATGTTCTCAGTTCTTGAATCTCCAAACACTGGGGAAAACCCTGGTAGATGAACAAATAAAGGCACTCAGACGACAGTAAGAGGGATTTAGGTTCAAACCTTGGGTTGCCAGTTGCTACTCTTATACTGATGAGCTCCAGTGTTCCTGTATGAGATATGATAACAGCTGAATCATTCCAGTTCAGGTATTTGCAGATCTGCAAGTTCTAAGATTATAAGATATACACAGATGCTGAAGCCTTTCTCAAAAAGATTGAGAGAAGCTAGATAAATCCTGTGAATACTGACAAGACAAAACTTGTCAGTCCGTTGACTCACCAACCAGTCTGCCAGATGTTGCTGATAGCTTATGGAAAACAAAGCATTGGAGCCAGCATAAGATGATTGCAGGAATGATGATCTCAGGAGTGATCTTCCTGCATAGACATTTCATGAATTGATGTCCAAACAGCAACTTTGTTTCAGACACCAGCTGGAAAAAAAAGGGACTGATGAGGACATCAGACCCAAAGCAGGTGGGAAGCAACTTGGAAATAGATTGTGACTCAGACCAGAGAACTAGAGACTAAGCTCTATTTTCTGGGTGCTAGCAACAAAGGATTGGTCACCATGAAAACGAAGACAGGCAGCTGCAACTAGAGAAATATCACTGCATGTATATCCTGC
>NW_009259178.1:782856-815500 GCF_000687185.1 Egretta garzetta | reverse complement strand
CCAGGCTACTTGTCTGCTTTATTGATGGAACAGGTCTTGTCCATAGTAGACGAGTTGTTTGCAAGGCATTTGCAGACCTTGCAAAATCTTATGATCTTTAGCATGAAATGAAGGTGCAGAAATTCACAGAACTGAGGCAGTGTCAAGTTCCTTAAAGTTAAAAGGTGCTCAGATGGGCAATAGAGGAGACACAAGCATTCATTTCCAGGACAGAGCTCCAGGTGACACAGTCCAACAGATACAGCCATTGTGCATAGCTGCAAGAAGAAACCGCATTTTTTCTTCCTTGAAGAACAGAACAAATAGCAGATTGCAAAGCTAAATTGTATTATGGTGTTCTCTGTATACCATGTGTGAGCTGCTCACTTTCAAGCTCACAGAAGACCTCTATGAAGAAATCAAACTTTAAAAATCATCTGCATTCCGTGCTTGAAATGAAGGATACTAATCAGTCATAATCTCTGCTGAACACCCAGCAGGCTTCAGCAAGCCTACATATTGCCGATTGTGTCAGAAAGATGGAACTCTTGAATCAGACTCAAGATTCACTGACTTTAATAATATGACATAGCACACTCCCCTGGGCTTGATGCATGCAGCGTACCAACTAACCTGCACTTCTTTTTGAAATGGCACCCTGTTAGTACTGTGGTAGGAGAGCAAAGGACTTTAAAATTTGCACAATTGGTTGGTTTGTTTGTTGTTTTTTTTTTAATTTGGACAAACACAGAAGCTTTCTCACAGATCCTTTAGAAGACGCGGGAGTTAACATGCCATCTGGATGTCCCTGAAGTGTAACAACAGATACCAGCATCTGCTGTTATCAGCCTCCTGCACCAAAAAGGCAAAATCCTGACTCCAAACTCCCAATTTTTTTTTTTCCATGTAAAGACCATACATTCCTGTCTTAAGCAAGTCCAGTAACACAGAGGCATTTGGGGATGTAAACCTAACCTGCTCGGTCAGAAGTTCTGAGTGGACAACTAGTGCCAAAGACAATTTGGAAATGCAAAGGAACGACTGTATGAGCAGTGCCCAAAACTGTCTACAGGCTTATGAAATGGTGCTATGCTTGGTGCTATCACACCACTGCAGATTTATGCGTCTGCTACAGATTCACAATTGCATCAAGCTGTAGCAGCTGTAGGTCTATACAATCAGAAAGGCTGAGAAGGAGGAGAAGTGTGAGCCTGTTCCATGAAGATTTTGGGAAAGAGGAAAACTATTTCAATGTTTGAAAAATAGAGCTAATGTGGGCATTATCTGATGCGGACATCTAAAAGAAAGACATCACTACCAAAGGCATTAATGTGGTCTCCCTTAATAGGCATTTCTAACCCACAGAACATCTCATCCTAAGATAGACATCTAAAGTAGGTCACTGGATTGTGCCCTAGAAAGATTTATTCCTTTCCATTGCCTATAAAAAGTAACCTAGATGATTAGCTCAGATTTAGATATCTAGAATTAAGTGAGCTAAGATGCTTTCATCATAAGAAGATGCTGTTATTTACTTAGTTATTTAAACAAGGAATAAAAATGTTATGCTTGTGCTAAGAATCACTTTCTGACTAGTAAACAATTACAGTGTTACAATGCAAAAACATAGTTTCCTTAGACAGAAGGTTGACATGAAGAACAGTTACCTCAACGTAGTTTTCACTCACTGCAGGACATCATGTCTGAATAGAGTTTGCAAACATAAGTAGCTCCAAAAGCATCATTAGAAATTACTACATAAGTTGTACCAAAAGCTGAAGTTTCAAGCTCATTGACTTTTCATAATTAAAGTACCTAGAGTCAGAAAAACTAATCTGTGCAACTGCTGTAATTTCAGACCTCTGGCTTCTGTAATTTTGTGCATCTCCATTGATGCCAGCACACATCTGTTAAGTTACCCCACAACGAATCTGCCAATTTCCACAAAAACTGGGAGACTGCTAATTATCAGAGCATCCACCTTGCTTTGCATCATGAGTGAGTGCAGCTGCAATGGTCTAACGGTCTAACGGACTGGTCTTCCATAGAAACTCCTCTCAGCAACAGACACTTTCAGCTGTTCAAATGCTCCAGCAGTTCCATCTGCAAATATTCACTCATTTCTGTAACTATGATATGCTTTTAAAGAAACCTTTATTAGAGTAGGTATTTTGTTTGCACTATTGTCTAATGAGCAGTAGAGGATGCACAAAGTATACAGGGATTGAGGAGTGCAAGGTGTCTTGTACTGTACAGGGCCCAACTTTGTGCAAAGCCAGGGTTTCCAACACCTTGCACACCAAAAGCATAGAGAAATTATGATTGCTGCTCCAGTTCATACACCCACCAGTGGGACAGACAGGAGCTGGGTACTTAGCAGCCCCCTGTGATGACAATTTGACTATGCTCCTTACCATCCATGCAAATATCTGAACATGGGCAATTTTTCTGTTAACACAAAAATCTGTGTCATACAAAAATTAACACATGCTGTGGTCTCTTTATTTCTGCTGGTATTTGAAGTAGGCACTAAGGTGAATCATATCTAGCCAGTCATTATTTTTCACCTTCCTGGTTGCTGACTGAAATATTTAAGTCAAGGGTTTCACCAGGAGAAAAGCCATAAATGGCTGAAACGTAAGCATCACTTTGTTCAACCTGATGTTGCTGAGTTTGTAACGAAGCTGTCCAAAGTGACAACTTAGTGAACCTGAAAACAAGAGACAGAAAACTGCCCAGCATCACTAAAAATTATGGGTAAAATAATTAAGCAGGTAAAAAAGATTTATCTAATCAGAACTCTGGACACTCCCAATAAGCATCCATTTTAAGGGGCTATTAATATGTATCCTTTGTTTGATAGCAATGAAAGGGCTAGCAAGGATGTCCAAAACAAAGTAGCATCATGAATTAGCAAGGGTACAGCTGCAGGTTGTTGCTTACTCAAAATCTGATCATGAACAACCTATAACCCAAAGATCAGAAACCAATTTTTTTTACGTCAATTTAGCATATGGATATGAAATCTGGAAAACCAGGTATAGGCAGATGTCTAAACACCTTCAAAATCAAATGACTAGAAAAATAGTAGATATTAAATGGAATTAGTTTATCAAAAGCACTGAGATTCCTCAGACAATGAGTCTTTAACTCTAAAATTATCACATAAAAAAAACCCAGAAGTATCTGGAGTATGAGTTAATAATTAAATCAGAGCATCTGCCATTGCAAGTGTGTCATGAAATGCTGTGAAAAAAACACGTAGAAAGGGTTTGAACTGGTAAAACTGTCAGAACTTCACAGCATAGAGGTTTTGGAAATCACATCCCATCACCGAAAACAATGACTGAGCAATCTTTACATCACAACTGGTGTTTCTTATGGCGTGAAAGATTCGGATTCAAATTGTGGAACAAAAAACCAGAACCTCCTGAATTAATAGACCGAGCATGTAACCCCTCACAACAGATATAGAGGGAGAAAAACTCTCTTAGAAATTTGTTCTCATAAGCTTGCTGGCAAACATGAGGGTAAAATATGTTCTCAGAAACGTTGATCGTCTCACAAGTCAGTTGTGAATAGAAAAGCAGCAAGTCCCTTTTTTTTGCAATGAATAATTTTTCTATTTCTAATGTAGGTTGATGCCTACTTTTTCACAAACTATACTATTTGTCCTTTAATTGAATAATGGACATCAGGTTTTAATGTCTTTTTTCCTTTCATTCAAACAAAACAGCTAGTAAGACCAAAATGGTAATATATAGCAGAGAAAAAAAAGAAAAACTTATTGTTCTGATATAGAATAGCAATTAACCTAAAATATCAATTATATTTCCTCTAAATGCATCACAGATGTTAATATTTTGGTTGTTGAATAGATACTTCTGCATTTATGCTCGTTCTGAATAAGCTAAAATAATCTAACCTTTTCTCTCCCTGCCTAATAAGGAGTATGAACACTTCTCTTTTTTAATTAATGTTGAAAATATGTGAGATCATTGAGATTTATATAGGCAGATTTGGCAGCCTTTTCATATTTACTTGGACTGTGAGGTATATTTTTATGTATGCCTCTGTCAAAATAAGTATGCAAACCATTTTCTATTTTAGTAAGTCTTTTTTATTAGACATGGATCAGACACTGATAATGTCAGTGGACCTATTCTTTGGACGCTTAAAATTGTGTAAATTAGGAATAGCTTCACTGAAGTCAGCAGAGCACAGTGATGTAAAAGCAGCAAGAGGAGAATAGGGTCCAGAGTGTTTGTAACAACTGAGGCATGTGAGTAAAATCATTCCTGTCAGTCAACAATTGCAGATTGGCCCTGTGAGTCAGGTTGGAATTGCATTTTCCTTCTGCATCCTTGTATTGGTTTTTCATTGGTAATAAGCTTCACCCACTTAATTTGTTCCCTTATAAATGCGTTTTGTCCCTGCCAGTTGTCAATGGGCCCACACCACAAAATTCAGATCCAGACCCAAATTCAGCTCATGTTCCATTTTGCCCTAAATGAGACTTCTGGCTTGGCCTGTCGCATAATTGAGAGTAAACCCCAGCATGTGAATTTGGACACAGGTCCAGTCTCAGCTCCCCTGGAGTCTTGGATTCTTCTGATTCAGGGGTTTGTTTCCAGATTCCTTGTAATTTGTGCTATTTAATATCTGCTAATCTTTTATTTTTATTTCTTTGTCTCTCATTTCAGACTTTAGAAATGTATTTGGGGAAAAAACAGAGGGAGTCAAACAAATCTTAGAATATTTATTCAAACATCAGCAGACATCTGTAGGAAGATGACAGATAAAAAAGTGGGTGGGAAACAGCTGCAGAGTAACATTTAAATACACAGGGCCAAACAAAAGCAGTCAGACACTATTACAAAGAGAGAATTTCCATCCTCAGGGTGGCAAACTGCTTCCTGAAACTGTCCAGGACAAAGGCGCATTCTGCAGGAATTCTGCTTGCAGTCTCTCCGACCTGCCGAGAGCCGGGACCTGAGGAGACACTAGGCACCTCAAGCAATGGAGACACCAGGCACCTCCAGCAAGGGCTGGGGAGGAAAAGCAGCCCTGCTGCCTGCGAGCTGTCGCCACAGCCACGGTCATGCCTGCCTGGCGAAGGCGAGGATGGAGCCGGCCACAAAGGACTGATTTCCTGCCGTCTGCCCACAAGCAGGTCTTTGTGCTCTTTGTGAGGTGCGCTGCTTTTGGCCGCCCCATGCCTGTCCTCTCCACCAACACCTCCCACTGGAAGCAGCCCTCCGCCAGCAGCGCCTGTGCCCCCCCAAGATCTGCAATCCGGGGAGTTGGTGGCAAACTGGAGGTGATCCAGAGAAGAACTGTGAGAACAATTACAGCATCAGGAAATGCACCCAACAGCTTAAATAAATCAAGTCTTTCTCTGTGAAAAACACATTAAGGGGATGAATTAATTAGAGATTACAGCCACCCATGAGGAATAAAAATTTGGTAATTGACGAGGTTTTGGTCTGGAGACAAAGGCGTATCAAGGTTTAACATCTAACATTTAACAATTTAGACTAGAAAAAAGGCAGGACAATTAACTGCTAGACAAACACACCAAATTTGGATTTAAAGATTTGCACTGAATTTCCCCCACAAATACTAGATTTTTTTTCCCTAGGAGATAGGCTGCAGTTTAAGCAGGAATCAATTTTAGGAAGTTCAACCGCATGCGTTGCAAAAGGAATCAGAATAAAAGATCAAAACAGGCCCTCCTAGCTTTGTAAATAAGGAGTCCAATAATAAGCAGCTAAGCTCACATTCCAGGCTCCTGAGGACATATTGCAGGCAGGAACGTGACATGACTTTCCAAAGACTGCATGACAAATTTATGCCCAGACCTGAAAAGAGACCCCAGGATTCCGGACAGGAATGCTCTTTGTCCTTGTTGTGTTTCCATCCCTCCCTTTCCTTCTTTAAAGCCCTCATCCCCTTCCTGTCCTGCTCCCTTCATGCTTTCCTTTGGGCTCGCCACCAGGTCCCTACCTGGTTTCTTCTCTACCCCTCCTCCCCCCTCTCCCTCTTTTCTGTGGAGCCTCTCGAATGCTGCACCAATGCCTTCCGCAGATGGAGCAGGCTGCTGCACGTCCTGGTCAGGACACAGTGCTGTTGACATCAGCTGAAGGAGCCACAAGAAAGAGGAGGCCTACCCTCGGCTTGGAGGTCAGAAACTGGGACCAAATGGCTGTGCCCATGAGGCTGGGAGCTACGGTCCTTCCCTGCCACCAGCTGTCCCCGAGAGCAGCACTCAGCCAGCAGCAGCAGCAGTAACAGCAGTGTGGAGATGGCACTCTGGACAAATGACACAGGGAACCCTGCCTGCCATGTGAAAGCATGTAAAATCTCCTTGGTAATCTACCTGGAGCACTCTCCATGACCATGTGTATGTCATCCCACTGCTGACATAGATTGAATCATTTTACTGTAATCCTACAACAGGGAGCTGCCTGTCTGAGCATATGGAAATGAGAATGAACCTAGGAGAGCTTCAGCATTGGCCCTCATAATTTTCCTAGTTTCTTCTTACCATAATATTCTGCAGTATGTATCTAAAATCTCAACCTTGTGTATTGCTTTAAACAGTCACTTTTCCTCTATTTCCAAACCCTTAGATCAGTTCTGTTCAAAAGAAGAACATATTAATAGCAACCTCTATATTCCCTCTAGGATGCTCTCAAGTCTTACTGTGTTTTTAATCTTTGCAAAGCCCAAAAAACCAACCACATCAGGTGATGTGAATACCAGGGTTTTTTCATTTCTTTATGGACATGACTGGTTAGGAGTTCTGCAAAGATTAAAAACCCCATTCAATAAAACTATAGATTTGAAAAAGGTGCATCATGATATGATTAACAGGGGATTCAAAAGAGAAGATAAAAAGAATATTCCTGACATCCATAGAGCAGTAAAAATCTACAGAATTGACCTGCTCTCTAATAACTGTGAGAGATAAAACAACCTCATCAAAACTTGGAAGGCATCAGAATCAGAAAGATTAGGCTGAGATTTCTGGATCTCCAGATTGCAAAGAGAGTCTGTTTAGTTGGTCTGAAACCACAGAATAAGTAAAACTGTTAAAATGGAAACCAGAACAATTTGGTTTGGATATAGGCTGCAGACTAATATTCATGGTCAAGGGATGGAGAGGAACAAGTTTCTCATGTGGACTGGGGGAGCGAAGAAGGACCTACAGCATATGACATTTAGAACCAGAGTCTGTAAGCCATGACTGGTGTATCATTTACTGGCTCTAACTTCAGTTTTCTCAGTTTGCATTAAGGATACATTCAAAACTCACTTCTTTGAGTTTTGTTTTTGTCTTGCTCTTCAAGTATGTTTTTTCCCTTCCAGCACACAGTAATCTTTCTGGTTTATTATATAACAGAATATTCTACCCTGGGAAAATATTTTTGTTCTTCTCGTTTGCAACTTTTCATTCTTTTCTGAAAAGTTAACCTCCTTTCTGGGGAAAGCACAGTGAAACAGAAAATGACAGACCGGAGAGATGCTTATTATTGCACTTTTTGAGTAAGCCACAAGACCGTGCCATGGTCTCGATCTGTCACCATGGAAAGTATCTTGACCATTTGTTGGGACTTTTTGTAGGCTGATACATTATGAGGGAATAAAGCTCATCAGTGAGTGATAATTCTGTTCCATGAGACTTCTTGTGTTTCAAATTATTCCTCTTCTACACTGAAGTAAAAGAATGTTTTCATGGAAGCCTGTAAATTCCTGCTCTCAGGGATTTCTGTTACCTGGTGACTAGGGTCCTCACCCAGGATCTTCCTTTTTTTTTTTTTTCCCATTCCAGATCCCTTGAAGTGAAGTTTGTTTTCCCTTACTACAGTCAAGACATAATCCTTTTCTCTATGTAATTTCACCCCATTTTTTCACCTGAGTGAAAGCAATGTGAATAACAGCTAGAGTTATTTCCATCAGACTCAACTTCAAAACAGAAACCAGAAACCAAAAACTCAATACTTGCTCTACTGAAGTTACAGAGTCTACCCTTATTGAAACAAATAAACAAAAAAAAGAGTTTCATACAAGGATAATCCAATAAAATTTATTCAAGTAACTGCCAACCTAAAGCTGTGCAAAAGAAAGAAGAATCAGGCCCATTGATCTGTCAGTTGTTAAATAAATCCGCCATGAGGATAACAGAGATTGAGCACCAGGATTACAGTTCGGAGTCCAGTGTGCGCCTTCTAAAACAGAATGGGCGTTCTGAGGTGCAAGATATTACATGTGACGGGTATGGTGGGGTTTTTTTGTCATTCTCTAATATGAGCAAGAGACTCCAACACCATCTGTGTGCTGCACCTTTCACACACCTAGTGTCCCCACCCCTCCTAAGCATCAATTACCATCATCACTTTTTTAATATACTCTCCTCGTGTATTCAGCACCTTTCAGGAGAAAAACGCCAATCAACAACAGCCTCACTGCAGCGTGTGACTTCATCACAACCTATGTGACACATTTAGCAAGGGAGTATCACATAAACAGCAGGGTAAATTTAACTTTAACAGATGATGAGTGCTTAGCTTTGGATGAGACCTATTTTAATTGAAGGAGGAGACAGTTACCGTATTCTTGACATAGAGCTTTTCCCTGTACTGCCATATCTTATTAACAAGACAGAAAGACACGAAAGCTTAGAGCTTCCTCCATGTGGTCACACAGTACCACACTTGACTGTCCTAGCCAGATTTTTGCTTTCCCAGCCCTCCAAGACTCTTGCAGTTGAATTACGCAATGTTTTCTTGAGCAGCATCTGTGCAGCAGAAATCTTCAACCTCCAGAAAGGCTTGGGAAGACAGACTGCTTCCTTACACGTGGTTGTTTTTGTCAGCACATAAATCACCCCCTGAGAGGCCTCAGCAAAGCAGTGTTGATCCAGGGGGTAGTGCCTTGGTTGGATAGGAGGGACCAATCTTCTAAGTCTGGCTGAGAAAAACGGTGAGCTGGGAAAAGCCCAGGAGCCTGGGACTTTATAGTTTTAAAATTTTCTAGGTGCTTTTTGTGATAATGTAACTTCCTCAACAGGCAATTCCACAGGAAATTACAGAACATTTTCAGGCTGTATTAGTTAACTGCAAAAGATGGGCATCACGCATTGCAAAACATTGCAGACACAGCAGAAGAGTCCCACAGGAGATCACACAAAAGAGAAACTTGCAGTATCAGACAGTTCCTCATAGGCAGACTCTGATCTCATGAGATTTGAGGGGACTTTTGCTACTACTTCTATTGCAGCAAAATAATATTTTTCCAGCTCTCTAAGGGGTCACAAAACATTTCTAATTCTCTGGAACATCCAAGGGTTCCTTTACGTAGCTCAGTCATGACCAAACCAATGAGTGAATAGCTCTAGCAAACGCCCTTGGAAGAAAGAATATTTGTAGCAGGAAGAAGTGCCTGGAGAAGCACTGGAGGTCAATCTGCACACACGACATTCATGTGAAGTTGCAGCTGTCCCCTCTCTGAAGAACAGTTGCTTCACTAAAAGCCTGTATAGCTTAGCAGGAGTCCCTGCTTTCCATCAAGGATCATGGAGCAAACTCTTGGCGTGTAGCAGGGAAACTTCTTCTCTCAGACATAGCAGAAACAGCCTCCAGTCCTCACATCTTCCAACCATTTAGGGCTGTTTTAAAAAAACTCCTTGACTGCTATTTCTTTACACTAATCAAAGCATCTGAGCCTCTATCAAAGAAGTCAAAGACTTTTGCAGGGTCTTTGGCATGCACAGAACTGATTTCACTATTTTCCTTTTCAGCCTCTAGATTCTCAGCAGCTGCTTTGGCAGTACCTTCAAGTGGAGCAGCCTCAACTGTTGTCAGCTTACAGCATCCCAGTTTGCATGCCCTACTTAATTGCTTGAAATTCAGAGGTATTGAGCACCTGGGACTCTGGTGGAATTTAATGAGAGCTGTGTCTGCTTCCTCACCTCTGAAAAGTGAGGCCCAGAGGACTTCTTTTGAAGACGTCAATTGCTATCCTCTACCCTGACTTCCCATATTATTTCCAAACAAGCATCTATTACTCCCTATGCTGGTAGGTTTAGTTTTTGAATGCTAAGTGTCCTGGTCGAAGGCATCAATTTTAGTCCAACTTTGTCTATTTTAAAAGGGACGGGGATTATTTTACTTTGTAATTCCCTCTTAACTTTGTTCTACTCTATATCAAATATGAATTATTGACAGTATCACCCCAATCTGTCACATTTGATGAGACACACATACCATGGGATACATTAAATGGAGAATATAAGCTTAGAAGCATATGCCAGTGAATGTGAAAGAGAATTAATTTCTAATTCAGTGCATGAAACAAACAACAATGAAGAACATTATGAAGCTTTGTGACCTAACAGTAGTCCTAATAATGAAAGGTTTCAGTGAAATCTAACAGGGTAAACTAGACTCCCTTTTAAAAAAAAAAGCTTGAAAACAGACACATGCACAAACACACACACACACAGTCCAACTAGCAAATATGATTTAAGGACAAGATTCCAAGGCTTTTAGTCATGTTGAATGGTACCTTCCCATCCATGAAAGACCCCATTGAACCAATGGGACCATTTTTGGAACAAGGTACTATTCAGGTCGGGACTAGACTGAAAGGGATCAGAATCCAGCCCAAAGTTAAAAGTAAACAGGAAATTCTGGCAGCATATCTCACAGTAGTCAACATGAAAAAATAGTTAGCATTCTCCAGTGGTTTGCATACTGAGATACTGCAGCCATCCACACACACCAGAAAATAACCCCATGTGACTGTTAGCAAATCATCTTCACTACGTATTTGCATACAGGCGTTGATTAGAGACCTCAACAGAGAACAGGGACTCCTGTGCAAGGTGTGTAATACTGGATAGTGCCTGCTCCAAGGAGGTTATGAACCCATAGCATAGCCAGAAAAATGTGTATACAGCACGAATGCCTATGCATCATGGTCATATACAGCTTAGAAGTGGAGCTAGAAACAAAATCTTCAGAGCTAATGTAGTGTCTAACTCTTACCTGTCACCGCTGCATACCTTATGTGACAACCACCACTGCCGTGCTTCACAGGCACTGTGCACATATTGCCAGATGATCAGTGGGGAATCACCTGGCTCATTAGGTATCCCCCAGGCCTCAGCACTGCAAGTTTTTGTTTAAAGAGCCTTTACATGTAGAAGTGTTTCAGAGTCATTGCCTGACGGATGAGGAGTGGATTTGACTCTGCTAGGTGGCTGCCTAGCTACTAGGCATATGTTCCAGAACACAACACATATGAAATTGTTAGGTCAAACCATACTAAGAAAGAAACAAATGGCATAAATAGCTGTAAAGGATACAGAGATGGCTCTTCGGGAAGAAAGAGAGAACGCATGAACACATAAAGGTGTGAATCAGACTAAACTACAGGGGACTAACCTATAGGTGCCCTTTCCCTCTCCAGTCAGTTATTCACTGTAAAAATAAAATATTAGCTCTGTAACTAACCCCTCCTGCCACTTCTTCGTGGAATAACTTTTACGGGATAGGAGATCTTCTTGATGAAATTGCATGATATTCTAATATTGTGAGAAAAACAGCAGAGAAATGGAAGTTATTCCAAAAAATACTACTTGTGTACAAATGCTACTGAAATCCTAGAATGCATATTAAATATAAATTAGCCTGGGCAATTTGGCTTGCACATTTTAAGCAGAGAAAAAGAGAACACTGAAACTGGAAGAGTCTCTCTGAGCTACCAAGCTTGCTTCTCTTTGCAGAGTACATCAAACTGACCATAATTAACTAAGCAGTAATTAAAAGCTCCAGAAGGAAGGTTGTATTATAGTTTGGAGAGGAAAAGCTTATCAACAGTTGAAGCACAGTATCTTCACACCCAGGAAAAATCAGTATCGGTGAACCAACTGCTGAAAACGAATACAGGGACCAACAGAAAATGAGAAAAGCAAGGTCAGCGAGATACATATCTGATATACAAAGAAAAGACACTCTGTTGATGGTTAAGAGGAAAGCCAAAAATAATGAACACTAATTCCATAAATAAAATTAATTTTATTCCCATTTTCACTAGCAATTCTTTCCTCAGTGGAAGGAAAAAGAAACACTGAATGAAACTTCTGCCTCTTGCCAACAGGTATGATGAACAGAGCATAAACACAGATATGGATAGATAGACAGACAATAATCCATGCCAAGTTTACATGTTTGACCACAGATACCAGTAATCTTACCTTCCACCAAACTTAATTCTAAACAGTAACTCACATTACTGGTGTAAAAGCTGCTGCTGAGGTTTCACGAAGCCATTGCTGGGTTGTTGTCCACCTGATGTGCCTTAGGTATTAGGAAAATGTGCTAGATGTGTTAGACATTAGGAAAAATTTCTTCACAGAAAGGGTTGTCAGGCTCTGGAATGGGCTGCTTAGGGAAGTGGTCGAGTCCCCAACCCTGGAGGTATTTAAAAGACGGGTAGACCAGGTGCTTAGGGACATGGTTTACTGGTGGGATGGCAGTGTTAGGTTAACGGTTGGACTTGATGATCTTAAAGGTCTTTTACAACCTAAACAATTCTATGATTCTAAAAGTAGTTGAAATTCCTTCATGTATAATAAAGTTCAGCGTCCCACAAGACCTTTCTGAAAAGCACGTGTTGTACCTGAAAAACAAAGGTGGTACCCTCCCATATGCAATGACAGCCAGAGGATGTGCCATGGACTGATACAAGGATGACCACCCTTTCCTGCTCTTCGCAGACTTCTGTGGGTAGGACAGTGACAATACCATATATCACACACAGTGCCAGACTGCAGACCACAACAGGGCATCGTCTTCCTATCCATACCTCTGAAGTTTTAGATACTTCCTTCCTAAGGGGGCACCAGTGTGCTGTTCCGGATTTTCAGCTTTGTTAGATGGCTTGACTTCAGGCACACCAAGCTTTTCTGGTGAAAGCAGTAAGAGTGGGAATCCTCCTCTTTCTTTTCACCAGAACGGGAACTACCAGATTTAGGGTTCAGAAGCATCAGAGCAAACAGGCTGTGAACACTGCCCTGATTGCTCCAGGACCGCACATAGCACAGTCTTTCAGAAATGCCACCCTGACAGCCTCTTTCACAGCTATGTCTGGTCTCCCTTTCTATTCTTCAGTAACTTTCATCTCACACCAAGGCCTAAGGAACGTTGTTCCCTGGCTTCACAAACACAGCCCACCACAGCAGCTTACTTCAAATCTTCAAGTGTTTTCACTCTCTGCACTGTAACAACACCCTGGCATTCACCATCATTGACTTCACCATCTGATCTTTTCCTATACCATGAGCCCTTTCTTCACTGCACTTTCAAGAAACTTCTTTTATATTAAACACTAAGATGACTATTTACTTCTGTGACAGCTTGATTTACCAAAAGACTAATCAGACAACAATTTAATTGATGCTCTGCTGAAGACACCCTTGAAGTTTCATTTGAACAGGTTACGGACATCACTGCTGCTTCTTTTTCCTGCTCACAGAACCACGGAAAACTATCAGAAGTAACGTGCACCATTCTCTGCTAGTTTAGCTTCCTCACTTGGAAACTTTCTATCATTTCTGAAAATAGCTCTGTCTCTTTCTCTCCAATCCTGGACAAACTTCATTTGAATGAGAAGGAGAAAAATAATTAAAAAAGCACAGTAAAAATGACCCCTCCCCTTTATTCAAATTTCTCAGCTCTCAAAGCTTTGAATATACTTTAGCAAAGGTGGTAACCTTTTTACATTAGCTTCACCTTCTCTTCCCATGCAGTAAAAATGACCTAAAGAATCTTTACCTCAGGATTAACTGAATTGCACCCATTAATGAGCTCTGTAAGGTACACACACTAGGCTGGTGACTTTGCTATGTTTCCTGGTCAGGATAATGACTACATCTTCCTTCTATGACTCTTCTCAACACTCTCTAAATGTGTAATATTACAAATAATAGGGACATGAATGTGTGTGACAAGCCATGTCCTCTGCACTTGCCAGAATGGATGTGGCAACCCAGACAGCTCCCATGAAAACACTCAGCCACCCTGGTCCCAGGCTCCAGAGAGTGCCAGAGCCTTTCACTGGTGACGGATGGCAGTAGTAAGAACAGCAGTGTGAATGATGACCATGTGGATGATCTGCTCAGCCTGGTGGCAGAGCTACAAGAGGAAGTAGAAAGGTTAAGGAGCAACAGGGAGTCTGAGAAATAGACAGAAACAGGAGCATCCACCAGAAAAAAAACAAGATCAAGGGGATCCTTCACCCTTGCCCCACCAGGCTGAAGGCAGCAACTTAAGGGAAAGGAGTGAATGGAGGCAAGTCCACATTCGGGGTGGCAGGCAAACCCCCTCCTTGCCAACCTCGCCTTCTGAGGTCCTCTGTGCAACAGGTATGAGGTTCTGAATGTGGAAGGTCAGTCAGTGGATCATGTAGATGACAGTCCATCTACACCAGAGGTGTTACCAAGGTCAAAAAGACCTGCCCTGTGGATCACAACCACCTCCATGAGGAAGAAAAGATGGGTTATAGTTGTAGGCAACTCCCTTCTGAGGGGAACAGAGGGTCCAATATGCCAGATAGACCCTCCTTTTAAGAAAGTCTGCTGTCATCCAGGAGCCTGGGTTAAGGACATCACTAGGAAACTTCCTAGTCTGGTATGGCCCTCGGACTATTACCCATTATTGCTCTGCCATGTGGGTGGTGATGAAGCCACAACGCATAGTCCAAAGGCAATCAAGAGAGACTTCAGGGCCTTGGGGTGGTTGATAAGGGACTCTGGTTTTTTCCTCACTCCTTCCACTTGCGGGCAGCAGCACTGGAAGAAACAGACAGGTCCAGTCTACTAACGTGGTGTCACTGCCACAGTTTGGGGTTTTTCAATAATGGGATGGCCTACAGCACCAGGCCTGCTGGCATCAGGTGGGATTTACCTTTTCCAAAGGGGGAAAAGGGTCTTTGGTCAGAGCTTTAAACTAGACTTGAAGGGGGAAGGAGATAATATCAGGCTGACCTGTGCCAATCTGTGGGACAACACACCAACGTTAGTGGGACAGAGCGCTAGCGAGAACTCTCAGCCTATTGCTCTGACATGGGGCTCCTGAGGTAATGGAAGCCAATGGGGAAACAACAGTGAAATACCTCAAAAGAATTAAGGGCTGTTCCTCTAAGAAGGTGACATGGCCAACAGCCCACTTGAAGTGCCTCTACACCAATGCATGCAGCATGGACAACAAACAGGAGGAGTTGGAGACCACTGTGCTTCCAGAAAGCTATGACCTAGTTGCCGTTCCTGAAACGGGGTGGGATGAATCCCATGACTGGAGCACTGCTATCGATGGCTACAGGCTGTTCATAAAGGACAGGTGAGGAAGGAGGGGCAAAGATGTTGCCCTCTACGTCAACAAATGGGTAGATTGTGAAGAATAAGGTTGAAAGCTTATGGGTAAGAATCAGAGACCAAAGCAACAAAGGGAACCTTGTAGCTGGTGTCTACTACAGGCTGCCCAGTCAAGGGAAGCTTATTGACGAAGCCTTCTTACTGGAGCTACAGGAGGCATTGTGCTCACAGGCACCTCATCCTGCTGGGGGACTTCAACTACCCCAATATCTGCTGGAAAATTAGCATGGTGAGTTGTAGGCAATCCTGGAGACTGCTGGAATGCATTGAGGGTAAATTCTTAAGCCAGGTGATAGACAGCCCCACCAAAGGGGACGTGATACTGGACCTGCTGGTCACCAATACAAGTAAGCTAATCAGTGACATCAAGATTGGGGGTAGCCTGGGCTGCAGTGACCATGTACTGGTGGAGTTTGCAGTCCTGAGGGATATAGGTCAGGTGAAGAGTAAAGTCAGGACCCTGAATTTTAGAAAAGCAAAATTCCAGTGCTTCAAGGACCCCCTGGGAAACTGCCCTCTGGGACAAGAACAGAGCTGGCAAATCTTTAAGGATGCTTTCCATAGAGTGCAAGAGCTCTTGAGGTATAAGAAATCAGGGAAGGAAAGTGAGACACCAGTATGGATGAGTCAAGACCTGCTGGTCAAACTAAAGTACAAGAAGGAATTGGACAGACAGTGGAAGTAGGGACAGGTATCCTAGGAAGGGTATAGGGATACTGTCTGGTTGTTTAGGGATGGGGTCAAGAAGGCAGCTGGAGCTGAACTTGGCAAGGGATGCAAAGAATAATAAGGGCTTCTACAGGTATGTCCGCCAGAAAAGGAAGGTTAGAGAAAATGTACCTCCTCAATGGACACATCTGGCAAATTGGTAACAACAGATGAGGAGAAGGCTGAGGTACTCAAAACCATCTTTGCTTCAGTCTTCACTGACAACATCTCTTCCTGCACCTCTTGAGTGTATGGACTATAAGATGGGAACTGGGGGAGCAAAGTCCCTCATACTGCAAGAGAAGATCAGGTTCATGGTCACCTGAGGAACCTAAACATATGTAAGTCTATGGAACCTGACGAGATGCATCCCAGAGTCCTGAAGGAATTGGCTGGTGTAGTTGCCAAGCCCCTCTATCATATTTGAAAAGTCATGGCAGTCAGGTGAAGGCCCCAGTGACTGGAAAAAGGGAAGCATTGCACCATTTTTAAAAAGGGTAGAGAGGAAGACCCTGGGAACTGCCAACCTGTCAGCCTCACCTCTGTGCCTGTGATGATCATGGATCAGATCCTCCTAGAAGCTCTGCTAAGGCACATGGAAGACAGGGAGATGATTCAAGACAGCCAGTATGGCTTCACCAAAGGCAAGTCCTGCCTGACCCACCTAATGGCCTTCTGTGGTGGAGTGACTACATCAGTGGACAAGGGAAGAGCTACAGATGTCATCTATCTGGAGTTTTGTAAGGCCTTTGACACGGTCCCCCACAACATCTGTCTCTCTAAATTGGAGAGATAAGAATTTGATGGGTGGACTGTGTCATGGATGAGGAATTGGTTGGATAGACACATCCAGAAGGTAGTGGTCAACAGCTCAATGTGCAGATGGAGTTCAGTGGCAAGTGGTGTCCTTCAGGGTTCTGTATTGGTACCAGCACTGTTTAATATCTTCACCAATGACATAGACAGTGGGATCAAGTGCACCCTCAGCAAGTTTGCAGACAACACGAAGCCTCGAAGTGCACCATTCAGCTATCGAGCACTAGAACAGACATATCCAGATGGTCTCTTCAGACTCTTTGGAATGTTACAAAAGACAAAAGACACCAGCTACTGAGTCATCAATGCTTACTGGGGTCTTCTCAGACTAGTGATCATGTATTGGGCTTGGATGTGGGGGTTTTGTAGCTCATAGGAGCTGACAGAAATCATTCTCTCTATCCTGTCCCACCTGTCAGTCATCCAGTTTTATCCACTCACCTCCATCTCATGATCTGTACGTCCTGAGAAGTGGCACGTATTTGTGTGCTTGGATCCTAATGAAAGGCTAAACTAGGTGCCAGAGGAAAACAAACACCAGCAAGGTGGCCTTGAGACGTTCTTCAGGCAGAAGACCTGCACCATATTTTGAGGTGACATATTTCAAGGTGAACCTTAGGAAGTAGGTGACAAAGGGTCACTTACTCATAGCTCTCTGAAAAGGTGCCATAAAAGAGGTCTTCAGAGTCAGCGTCAACCAACTGCGAACAGCAGTTTCCTCTGCAAAAAGCCTGGCTCCTACATTTTCACACCACATTCTGTAACTTGAATCTACATTTAATTCATTTTTCCCTTCAGACTACAGGGTATTTAGCCATCTGTGACATGGTTACACCAGCTACCAGATTCCCTTCACTGCTATGAACACTGACAATTCAATAAAGTCTAATTGACGACCTTTTTAGAAGGACCCAGATTAAGAATAATTAGCACACAAATGAGTAACGTTCAGGATTCCAGTGATGTAGCGGTTTGATCAAATTCAGCATAGCTTAGGGGAGATATACTGAGCAGTGGTATAAATAATGATCAGATTTATTGCTAGAAAAACACACAACAGACATTTTATATTTATATGCTCACATTCCTTATTAATTGAAGATTAGCCTCAGAAAAAAAGGTATTGTTAGGAAATTGAGAAATGCCTTAATTAATCATGATTTGGAAAGTAAAGAAAACATTCATACAGTTAAGTGTGAAGACAGACAAGAGTGACATAATACTGAATGAAAGAGCTAAGTCACGCATAATACAAGATGTATGGAGAAACTCTACGCTTAGAAAGAGGTACTTACCAAGACTCCCCCACATGGGCATCTGTGTGTCTGTGCACACACTCAGACACACATATGCCATTAATCATGTATCCCTGTGGAGAGATCTGGGTAGTTACACAGAAGGGGAGACTGGCAAGGACAATTGCCTACATTAAGGAGCAGAAAGAAAAAAGGAGTACCAATAAGCCCATGCTGACCTTCTTTCTTAGAGCTGACAGGCAGAAGCCATTGAGAAGCAAGGAAGAAGGTCTAGCACACCCTAAATGCATACACTGAGAACACCTAACAGGAAAAGGGGTGAAGGTTTCTTTGTCATTGGGTGAGAATGTGCAGCATGGGAATGGTGTGTGGTCACAGAAAGCTTGCCTTCTTGCAGCCCTGTAGGAAGTACCCTGTGTTTTACATTGCCAGAAATGGAGCCTTTCCACCATGGAGTTTGGCAATGTTGCCAGCATGATGCAAATCTCTGTCCAAGTACCTCACTGAAGTTCTTGGACCCCATGCACTGCAGCAGAATGAAACCACATCTTGTCTCTCCCCTTCCACTGCTGCGGGCCAGCAGCAACAGGAGAGGAGTGCTGTGACTTCTGCAACCTCTCCCATGCACGAGGATGCAGCACAAGTGGGATCCAGCACATATCAGAATGGGAAGGCAGAGCACAGAGGTATCACATAGCAAGGAGCTGTCAGCCTGCTGGCTCCAAAATAGAAGTAAAACCTGAAGTGTTAATACATACCTTGCTGTCAGATACCTCAGTGTTTCTTCTCAGTGCCAAAGGACTACACCCTTGTGACATCCCAGTGGAATGTGGAGGAGGAAGGGTTAAACCTCATTTTACAGAAGGAGGGTGATGCACCAGGCAGATTCAGACACTTGCCTAAGGTGGGAGTGTCAGCCCACTAAACTGTTGACTCCACATTATGTTGCAGCTTTACAACTCTCATTATTTAGTCTTATACTGAAAATTCAGCCACATTATTAATGTAATTTATTTCAAACAACACCAGCTGGTTCATGATGAAGCTCTCATTAAAACATATCACCATGATAGTGTGTATATATATATATATATCACAGGTGGGCTGTACCTCCCAACAAAGAAAGTCTGCTGTTACTGATACAGTCACTTCAGTGGATATACTTGCGTTAAGCCATACTGGCAAGCAAGCCACAAATTGAACTGCTGCAGGTACACTGGTGTTGCCTTTTTACATGCGCAGCCTTGCAACATGTGGATGAGTGTCTCCCTTTTTTTTGTGTTGCAGTAATTTTGTCCACTGCAGAAACCCCAGAGATCTACAGAAGATACTACTTGCTCCTTCAGGGCTTTGGGAAGGAGATGGGAAAGGCACTGGAAATGGGCAGAGCCACACCATGTCCCAGCTGAAGGGTGGCTGTGCTCATCCAGGCTCTCCTCTGTGCTCCCCTTCAGCATAACACAGAGCTCAGACTGAAGGGTTGGGGTGAGGGGAGATAGATGGGGAAACTCAAGTGAAGACTCAGCCTCGGTGAGATAATTTAAGAGATTTCAGAAATCGACTTAACCTCTTCTGGCCAATGCTGAAGATCTTTAATCTTAGCCAATATCACCCCTACAATTTAAGATCTTTGCAGTGCAATATCTGTGATGGCAGATCTCTGTGCTCGATCTGCTCTGTGAGGAGCATCTGACCAGATGATTTCCTAGAGGTTACTCCTTCCTATCTAAATTATTCTGTGAATCCAGCTTTCATTCTATAAAATACAGAAATGTGGTCAGGAATTGAGCTAGTTTTGAAGTGGTTTGGGGTTTTTTTTTTCCATTCTGTCATGGCAGAACTTCTATAGTTGATATTTTTAGCATGGAACAGGTTGTAGATGTGTTTCAGATAGGGGAAATGTCTTCCAAGGAGATGTCTCTAGCTGGTTGAGATGGAAAGCAAGGACAACCTTGTGTCATAGAGGAGAAAAATGCATTAATTTTTGGCAGTATTTCAGAGAAGATCTTTTATTTAGTTAGGGTTTTTTCCTCTTCTGTAAAGTTCACTCAGCATTGTCTCCATTACTAAGCAGGCATGCTTACTGAAATCTGCCAATTTAGTCTGGCCTATATTTAGATCCAGGAAGTTTTATTTTACTTTATCTTTAATAATATCTTTTGCAAGTGATAAGGAGAACATTCTTGGTTCCGTACTACCACAAATCTTTCTTTTGTGGTAGCTAATGAAAGTTTAAAACCTATTAGATTACAAAAAGCAGGGGTAAAAGTGGCTCTAAATTTGGTACTACCTCCTCACTGGCAAGTTAATGACAGTATGACCTCCCAAAACCTTCTACCCCCAAAATTCCCTCTTGAAAGTTATGTACTGTAGACCTCATTATAAATGTGAGTGGTTGTATATCTTCCTACCAGGCCAAGTATACAACATGGAAGGGTCACTAATTGCAAATTTATTTTTCTACATAACATCAGTAAAGTCTCAAAATAGTCTTTAAGTGAGACTTAACTGGTGCATAAAATCTTGCTGACACTTTAATAGAGCCTGGGGGGCTCAGTTTTGACAAACTCTCAATTGCAAAGGGTAATAGGAGACTGTTAAAACTCAGGTAAAGCTAAAGCATGCACGTTAAAAACATATGTGAATAAGAACAGGGCCAGAGCAAAACAGAGAAAAGGAAGGTTGGTAACACTATTCACCTTGGCATATAGACATCCATGAAGTGCAGTGCCACACAAATGCAGCCTTAGCACCATACATGAACCTGACTCAAGCTAACTTGAATTGCTTTGGATGCACAGAAACACTTGTCACCTGGACTAACCAGATCCCAGGAAATTGAGAGCTGACCCTGTTCAAAGGAAGTTACCTACCAGCCAGTTTACCTGGGAAATGTTCCTTCTCCAAATAAGTAAATTTCTTTTCCTAGGTCCCCAGATTTCGAAGGAAGTCTAAGTCCCAGACCTAGAAGAAAATACATTCACCCCACCCCAATTATGCAAAATTCAACGTCCTTGGTATCTGTACCAGAAAGAGTTTCACAGAGATGTAAAAGGAAGAATCCCTGTTTCACATGAAGAGAAGCAATTCTTTAAATGCAGCCACGGTCTCATAGCCTTTAATACGGTTTTCCCAAATTTGTTTTATGCGGGTATCACCACAAAGGTAAGGACATAGAGGAGGAGAAGACATTCTGCTCTTTGAGTGTCACTTTGAGGTAGCATCCCCTGCAGTCCAGTGTGCAAATCCTGCAGTTAAACCTCAGTTAGTTTAGATCAGTAATTTAAAATGGTGTTTTTTCTTACCATGGTCTTCACACAAATCAACACTTGATGACTAAGATTTCTGGCCTTGCAGCCCTAAAAGAAGCTCCCACTTCTCACTATATATTTCAAGGCTACATTTTGAGATGCATGTGGCGCACACAGAAAACATAACAAGAAGATACTGAGAGTTAGATGCATTCCATCTAGGATGGTCCCATAAATAACACACTGGTTCAAAATTGTGCCAGTGAAACCTTGTAAAAGTACCATCCAGTTTGTCCCATGTTTATTATTAAAAGGGAGCAGGCATATTTGTAAAGCTTCACTCTCAGACTGTGTGGCTTCATCAAAAATACAAAGACAAAAAGAACAAAGCACTTCTCACAGCAGCTTGCAGCAGATAGTTTCAAAAAGGCTTTTTCATGGCTTTGAGGGCTTGCTTTTGCACAATTGTAGGGACAGCCCACAAAAACCAACATGCTGGATTTCATGTTTGGATAGAAGGCAGCCCTGTCTCCACATCTCCAGATCCATAATCTTTCATATAAATGTGGAACGACTGGTGACTCTTCACCCTGTTTCAAGGCAAAGACAGGTGAACGGGAGAGAAGAACAACCTTTGTCGTAAGTGTACATAAATTTTAAAAGGGGTTTTCAGGCCAAGGGTGTGAGTTTTGGGGAAATACATGTCTGTATGTGATTGCATGCAATTCTTGCTTGTTTTGTTCATGTGAGCTTTTCTTTTACTGAGGTGTATGAATTACTGTAGAAATGTAAAAGTAGAAGTGCTCTCAAGAGGACATCTGTTCCACATCACTGACAGATGTCTGCCTGACCCATTTTCAGGATTGGAAACAAGGATTCCAGAATATCCTTAGAAACCCTATTCCAGTGCTGTACCATCCCCATAGCCAGAGCCACCTATCTGAATTCTATCTAATCTGAGTGTCTCTTGCTTCAGCTTACACAATGCATTTACTTTTGCACCATTTGTAGACAGGGAGAGCAGGTAAGTAACTTTGTAACATTTTTAATAACTTTTTTTCGCATACTCTACGTGTATTATGCCTCTTTCCTTTCCTAGAAAAATAACTGAGTTAATTCAGCTTTTCCTCATAGAAGATGTTTTCTAAGCTTTGTTCTTTCTCATTCCAAAAGGAGAATGATTTCCAAAATCTCCGTACTTGAAAATGTCCCATCACCATTGGACAGAGACGTTGTATTCCCAGGTCAGCCCACACTACCCAAGGTAGACCTAAACAGTTATTTCCCAATTATTCACAGTATTACTATTAATTCAAACCATCATGGAATTTACTCTAACACATCTTACATATCTGGATTTATTTGGTTTTGCTCTGTGCTAAACCTCTTTTCTGAAAACTGCTCCCAAATTAGTTGTTTCCCATTTAATATTTGTGCATTTGATTTTTCCTTCCTCAAAAGTGATACTTTGCACTTGTCTTTATTGAATTTCATCCTATTGATTTCAGACCCTTTCTTCAATTTATCAAGCTCATTTTGTATTCAAATCCTGTTCTCTAAAGTGTTTGCAACCCCTCCTAGTTCAGTATCATATGCAATTTTAAAAAGTTTTCTACATATTCCATCATCAGAGCTGAAAATATTGAATAAACCGGACCTAGGACAGACCTCTGTGGTATCTTATTTGATATGTTTTCCCAGTTTGACAACAAACCATTGATAACTGCTTTACTGATAAGCCCAATTTTTCAAACATTTTTGCACCCATCACATAATAACTTCATCTAAACCATATTTCTCCAGTTTACTTATGAAAATGTCATGTGGATGTGTGTCAAAAGCCTCGCTAAAGTCAAGATCTATCACATCTACTGCTTCCCCCTTATCCACTGGGCCAGTTACCCTGTCAAAGAAGGAAATTAGATTGCTTTGATGTGATTTGTTCTTGACAAACCCATGCTGGCTGTTTCTTATCACCTTATTTTCCTCTAGGTGTTTACAAATTGATTGTTCAATAATTTGCTCCTGCATTTTTCTCAGTATCAAAGTCAAGCTGACTGGTCTGTAGTTCCCTGGGTCTTCCTATTTCCTCTTTTTAAAGATAGGTACTATGCTTGCCTTTCTCCCCTCCTCCGGGACCTCACCCATTCTCCATGAGCTCTCAGAGATAATTGCTAATAGTTCAGAGATCACTTCAGCTAGTTCCTGAAGTACTCCAGGGTGAATTTCATCAGGCCCTGATGACTTGAATATATCTAATTTATCTGAATATTCTTTAACCTGTGCACCTTTTTCCTGTAAATTAAACAACTTTCTGCCCAGCATGTGTTATATGGTTTTTACGCTCTAAGGCAATATTCCTAATACTGTAGTTTTAATTTATTTTGACTGGTAAAGCAGCTACCCTTCACTCCACAATGTCAATAAAGAAGAGTGACTATATCCAGTAAATGCCTTATGCTCTGTCCCTAAATCCAAACATGTGATGTTTCAAAAAGTGCCTACTATGCTGCCTCTGGACACTAACATGCCATGGACCAAGGCCTGCACGAGGCCCAGTTGGACTTACACCCTCCTATGCCCCCAAATCTTGCTTTAAGGCAGGTCCAGGGCAGGTCTACTTGCAGCAGCTCAGAACTCCAGCAGCTGCTTTTTAATTTGCCTGAGTGAAATCCAGGCATCAGCCATTTCTCCACCTACTTTTCCCAAACCTGGAAATGTTTCCAAACTATGCAACCTGCTTATACAATCAAGCTTCATATAAAATGCAGCAAGGCCATCTAGCAGGTGATGAAACAAAAATATATTGATCTAGAATTATACCTACGGGGCTATACTGGTTCTCTTCCTCAAATAAGGTTTCTTCAAGCAAGGTATAGCTACAGAATGACCCTTAGCTATTGTCCTTCTGTTTCACCAGCTCTGCTCCTGTTTACAAAGCAGTCCTTACCTCTGTCTCTCAAATGCACACTTGACATACTTGCTGTACTTGCAATTAGGGCAGGAGAAGCCCATTGTTCATGTTTTCCCCTCTGTCTTCTCTACACAAGTATTTCTCACTAGGGACCTAAAAGACAAAATATTGATTTTTTTTCTCTATTTTTTTTTTCCTAAATGGCTTGTTCTTTTTTATTATGTTATCCTGGTGGTTTTAATTTCTTACTGCCTACTTTGATGTAGCAACCTAAAGACAGCCAAAGATGAAGTTCTAACCCTAAGGCCTTGAAACAAAAGATACAGCATCTTCTCTCTGTCACTCAGAAACAGAAATAAAATGGCTTAGTTAAAAGAAATCCACAGCAAGGAGGGTGTGAAGAAACCTTTCAATTTCCTTACCCATCGATTAACACAAAGGGTGCACCTTGGACACTGGTATGGCCTTTCTCAAGAGTAGGAATCCATCTTTTTAACTATCCATCAACTACAAAATTATCCCAACTCCAATCCCTTGGTTAGCTTTGTGGTGGTCAATTCTGTGGGCACCAGGGGCATCCTAAGGGAAGCCACCAGAGCACAAAATCACCACAGGGCTCTGGCATATGGCTGCAGCAAATGAAGGAACTTTGAGTAACCACATTTCACAAGCGTGCAAGCACATCATGCGTAACCCAAGTGGGGATTCCTTGAAAAATACGATTCTCCCACTGCTTTTATACTTAAGGAAAGCATCACTAAGTTAACGGCTTCTGACTGTAAAGTACTGCAGGATACCTAATTCCAAGAAAGAAATTAGGGGGAAAAAAAGACTCAGAGGTCAAACATTGCAGAAATAACCAGTGATGCCACCTGTAAGCTCTATCTGTACTTATACCAGAGGTCACAGAGTGAGTCAGACTGGACCTCAGGCAGTCTCCAGTCCACCCCACACAAAGCAAGGGCTAACATAAGCAGATTCTTGCCCAGGATGGATATCCCACAGCCTCTCTGGGCAACCCATTCCCAGACCAGACCACTGTCCTGGCGACCAGATGTGCCCTCTTTGCCTCAATGCAGCATTTCCTTTTGCAAGCTGTCTCCCTGCACCCTGTTGGTGTGTGCCTCTGGGCACAGCCCAGCTGCTGATCCTTCTTGCCAACATGGTTTTCTTTACAGTCAGCCTGGCCCTGGTGTGGGTCTGTCCCACCCCTGGCACAGGGTTTTGCATTTGCCTTGGCTGAAATTTGTCAGGTTCCCACTGGCCCATTTCTTCAGCTGTCTCTTACTGTAGGTCAGTTACTACTTCTGCATCAGCCAGCAATGATCCCGCAGAGAGACAGAAATGCAAGACAAGAGACCTGAGGCCGATATCCCATAAAGTAGACAACAAGGCGGAAAACAGGCAGGATAATAGGGTAAATGCCAATGGATGATACAGAGACTCATCAAGAGCTAGTAGAGAGTGCAGTGACATAAAACTGCCAGAACTTCAGTCTTGCCAGTCCCTGACATGATACCACCAGAGCCACTGACAGTAACAAGAGCTTTTGCAAGGAATCTTGGCAGGGAGAAAACAACTTTAATGGTGTTAAACTCTTTTCTCATTCCCACAATGATCCATCCAGTCTAGGACTGACTTTTACAAATAAGAAAGCCTGGAGGAGCACTCTCTAAGATGTAATGTTGCTGTAGAGAAAGGACCCATTTTTCTTAGCTGTAAGACACTTCTATTCCAGAAAGAAAAAAAAATCAAAAATGTTAATTGCAGCCAAAAATTACAGCCATAAACCGACAGTAGTAAGCTCTAAAGATGCTTTTTCATGAGGGAAAATGCGATGGGCAAGAGCAGAGGAGCACATTCATATCTGGACCCATATCTAAGGTTCTTTTCCATTTATGAGGAGTGAGGATTGGAAGCTGAGATGCAGTTCAGGCCAAGCACAGCTCCAGCAGGACTAGGAACAGCAGAAAATAAAGAAATTATGTTCAACTTCCACACAGATTAGTGATAAATATAATGATTCATGCACTCTAGAAGCAGAGAGATCATGCTTATTGCAACACACAAAAAAGCACAATTCAACAAAAATATGCTCTGCCATAAAAACAGACAACCTGCTTTCTAGTATTAGCTGCAAAAAGAGACTTCCATTAATGCCTCTGAAATAAAAGCACAAGCAATTCACAGCCCTTAAAATCATTCTATCTGCTTTCTGTGACGAGAGCAGGCTCAATGTTTTCTGAAGCAATGGGACTGTAGGTCATAACAAGTCACCTCTGGCTTTTATTTATGAGCACCTGCACCTCACCTTCTTCTCTGCAACTCCTAATGCACTCTGTGAAGGTAAAGATCGCAGAAAACCTAAAAATACACACGAGCAGCAGATGTGCCCCATGCTATTGGCAGAGCCAGCTCCACCAACGTCAGTGTGTGAAGTGTCAAGTTTTGATTTGGTTCCAGAGGTGAAGTTGTACTCTCCTGGCCTTGATCAAGAACTACCAAAAAATGCTCATCTTCAGTGCATGCTGATCAACACCTTCATCTTCAGCAATGTAGTATAAGGTGGCAGAGAGAGGGAAGTGTCAGGTTCATGTGTGTTCACCCAAGCCACACTTTAAAATCAAGCTCCTCTCCTGCAAGTTAGGTTGGCGTTTTCCTGTTATGGTGGTGTTCCCTCCAAAAAGGTGCCTCCAAAAGACATATTGAACATGCATCTGCACACGGGAGAAATGAAGGCCTCTCTTCACTGGCTGCAGTGACAAACTTCAGATGGGGTGTGTTAGCCAGGGGCTCATTTCTTAGTATGTTGAACATACTAATCATGTTAACATATGTTGATATGTTCCTGCAGTTTCCCTGTCAAGCTGAAAGGCAAGAGACATTATCCTGGTTTCGGCTGGGATAGAGTTAATTCTCTTCATAGTAGCTAGCATAGTGCTGTGGTTTGGATTTAGTACCAGAAGAATGTTGATAACACACTGATGTTTTCAGCGGTTGCCAAGTAGTGCTCAGACTACTCAAGGACTTTTTGAGCTTCTCCTGCTCGGCCAGGTGCATAACAAGCTGGGACTACGGCACAGCTAGGACAGCTAACCCAAACTGACCAAAGAGCTATTCCATACCATATAACGTCATGCTCGGGGGAATCAGTTAGTCGGTCGATCGGTCGCGGGCAGAGTGGTCGCAGCTCGGGCTGTGTGATCACGGCTCAGGGGGAGTGATCGCGGCTCGGGACAGGCTGGGCATCGGTCAGCGGGTGGTGAGCAATTGCATTGTGCATCACTTGTTTTATATATTCTGTATATTCTCTTACCATTATTATTATCACTATTGTTATTCTTCTCTCTTATTAGACTGTATCTATCTCAACCCATGGGTCTTACTTTTTTTTCTTTTCTCCGATTCTCTCCCCCATCCCACTGAGGGAGGGGGAGGAGTGAGCGAGCGACTGCATGGTGCTGAGTTGCCAGCCGGGTTAAACCATGACAGACATGTTATGAGATCAGATGTTCTCAGTACTCTGTAAGAAGACTCTTTGCTTTAATCTGACCTGAAGTGAGACCTGGACAGGTCTTCCACCTGCTGATGCAGCATGCACCTCATCTCCTAATTCACAAGAATTTTGACCAACTTCAGCTCAGCCACTGCAATGAGACCTCTGAGCTAGCAGATTTTGTTGTTTTCTTAACAACTCCATTTTATACAGGGAGAACAACCTAAACTTAATGACATAATTTTCCCCAAGATATATTTCAAGGTATATTTTTCATCCTGGTCTGGAAACCTGCCCATGAAAAGGTAGAGGCAGTATAGACCAAAGGGAAGGTCTTGTTTGCTATCCATCTCTGAGGGAACAACTATCTCAGTAAAGGAGAACTGAAGATCAGGAACATGCTTTTCACACAGAAATATTATCTGAGTAATAGAAAAACTCTGAGTTTATTCCAGAGAGTAAAATCATAGAATCTGGCCTGAAGAATTTAGTGGCTGGGTGGGGAAAACTCCCTCCCTCCCTTCTGTTCCTCTAATGCTGGCAAGGAGCACATCTTTCTTTGGTCAGAGGGAATGCAAGCTTGGCAGGCCAGGTGGTGACATGACCTTTATCAAAATAAGAAGTTAACAAGAATGGCTACTTCCCCTGTTTACATGGCAAAGTTGCCCCTTGCCAAGGATGTCAGTCAGATGTTGGACTTTTTTCCCACTCTTCCTTCATGTTTTTTAGCAGTCTTCAAGCTCATTTCTTTGTTCTTTCAACATAGCAGGTGATCTGTGTTGGGCAGACAGTAAAATAAATTTATGAACTGTCTGAAAAAGCCCACAGGGGCTCAAGCAGACTCTCTGTTGTTTGTTTGGGTTATTTTTAAGGGTACAGCCATGGTATTGGAGGCAGGTGCTCAGATCCCCAGCTGACATAAACCAGCACTGCTTTACTGGCTTTAACACAACGGGGCTACTTCTGGTCTGGCCCTTACTGCTGTAACTCAGCTGCTGGAGAAACATCAGCAGAAGATCTGACCTACCTATTACTTTGTGCATGCTAACTAAAAACTACCTTTTTTCCTTTCAGTGGAGTCAGGATAGTACTGTTTTCCTGGGATGCCATCTTAAACAAGATACTGGGGGGACTTCTAAAAATGCTGTCTGAACCACCATGGGACAGGATTTGCCACAAAGGGGAGCTGAAAGTGCCAAACTATGTCTGCAAAATGCAAGCCTGCACTTGTGCACTCAGTTGTTCTGAGGACGTGCAACAGGCATGCCATGTTTGCATATACTTTAAACCTATTGCTGGCATGTAAACACTGTTTTTATGAGCTACAGATAGCAAAAGGAAACAAAATTAGAAAACAACTAGACCTATTTTTGATGTCATTCCCTTTCTCTCAGCTCCTCTTCTGTTTCTCAGCCAGGTACATTGTTCACACTGAGATGGTAAGTCAACACAGAAGCATAGAGAAAGAGATATATATGCCATCCCATTGCATTTTTCACATGTGTACCAACAACAATGCCTGTGTCCTGCTCTGACTCCAGCTCAGGTAGTTACTATCCTGCCTTGCTAATGACCTCCCCAGAGTTTCTCTTCGATGCAGGTTTCCTTTCTCAGCTTTCTGTCCTAAACAGTCTCTCTTCCTTTTGCTCAAAGCTAGTGTCCACAACAACTCATTCAAGCATTACCAACATGAGTTTTGGCTTGTGTGTCCTCTGCTTTTTAAATGCCTCCCAGTGCCATTACACCTTTGAGAGAATTTCTGGGTAAAGTGATTTATCTGTAAAGATAGACCTCCAAATTCACATTTGCTTCAAGTGTAAAGTCCTCCATATTTGCACCTAGCAAAATTAATCCTGGAAGGAAAAAAGGGAAGCTTTCTTACGTGATTTCTTCATCACTTAAGTAGACAACACCTATTCACCTCAGAACTACATGGTAAAGATGAGATTATCAGCTAGAATCATCTTCAGAAACCATAAAGATACAATATATTTTAACATAAAGTACTGTTTTCTCTCTAAGGCAGTCTCACCTGCTGCTCCCTTCCATTACTGCTGACTCTCTGGCACAAGTCCATTCTAACCAGGTCTAGTGCAAGAAAGCCTGTTAAATAGACTTTGCACAACTTGCACTTCAGGGTTACTAAATAAAGAGACAAGTGTTTTGCTACTCATAGTCATTTCCATGGCTTTGGGGTTCCTGACATGCTAAGGTCAGCTTATTGCTGATTGATTGGCCACATTCTCTTCAGTGGCTTAAGGCACAGTGTATGTGTATGTGTGTATGTGTATCCTTTCATGCCATGCCTTGGAATGATCTCAAGTTTGAATGATTTCATATGACCTTCAGAAGGTAAACCTCCTTCTATTTACTTAAACACACATAGTGCCTGGTAGAAAGCTCTTCTGTGGTGAAGAGAAACATTTCTGGATTCCACCCTGCAGAGCAATGGAAAAAAGATTATTCTATTCACCTTCAATTGCTGTCACTAGTTCCTGCAATTCCCTACCACAGGGTGAAGATAAATGCAGGCTTGGAGCGCAGGTTTCTGGAGGCTACTCTCTTGCTTGTGTCATGCAGGAAGCCAAGCAGCGCTGGCCTTGCAATCTGTGGTGCTATTCCACATTACACCTTAGCTCCCATCCCCCTTTGACGACTTCTCTTGGAAGAAAATAAAAAAGCAAGCTACAAGTGGTAAATGACAAATGACAAATCCCCCCTCTAAGAGTTCTTTAAAGAAGAATCAGATAAAAAGGTGGAATTGAGCTGGACAGTGTTAAGGTATTCTTTCCTACCCTGCTGTTTGCTGTAGGATGGAGACAAATCTTCAGGACAAGATGTTAAAGAGAAAGAAAGGCAATGTTTTTAATGACACCCATGGACACCACTTGTGGAGGGTACCTGCACATCATTTGTAGGTTTTCTGCCAGAATAATGACTCAATGGTTATAACCAATGCTCTTGGCAACATTAACAACTTAGAGCAGAGTGAATTTTGTTCAAAACTCCACATTTAAAGGAAAATTTTCTCAAATACTCTTTTCAAGAATGGGAGAAGGGGAAAAAAAAAACCCCAGCATTTTCTTCTCTCTTGTTCTTTCAACCAGTTCCCAAAATAGCTTTAGAAAACTGGTAGGCAGACCTCAGTACTTACTGTGTATATGGACAGCTCGCATGGATTAGGAAGAAAATGTTCTGTCTTCTGTCACAGTTTGATCCAACTGCCTAATTGCATTTTGGAGATTTTGCCCTCCACTTACTCATTTGCAGTTGGACTCCATCAAAATCAGCATGAAAATAACCAGTGGTCTGATCTAGTGGGGCCACACTATTTCTGCAAGTTTGTGTAAGATACTGGGCCTTGCAGAGTACTGGGATTTTAAAACTCACTCCAAGAATCAGTTCCTTTCCTGAGCACGGAGAACCCACCAAACAGCAAAGAAATCCTCTTGAAGTAATGACCAGTTTGGTAACCAACCACAAGGAATTCAGACTGAGGAAAGGAAATGCTGGAGTATTCCTAGACACAGAGACAATTTGACAGATAATTACTCCTGTGAGTCATGCATGAAGTAGACTTCCTCTGATAAGAAACAAATTGCCATAATCCCTTTTTTGTTGTTGTTCTTTCCTTAGTCTCATGACAAAGACTGCTGCAGGACAGGGGGCGGGGTGGGGGGGCCCTATTGTCACCAGCCGTTTATAGCAAAGAGGCAGAGCCCAGCACTTCTAGGTTTAGAGGTATTCAAATATCACAGTTTAATATTTTTAAAAGTGAGTTTCTGACCACCCTGAAATTATTCAAAATGGGCCCACAGGAAACAAATTTGTCCTCTGACATGCTTGGAACTGGTTCTGTTTCCGCGGGCAACTGATGACTTCAGGACAGGAGGGATTTGGATCGAGACACTGATGGCATTTCTCTGCATTTTTGCCATTAATGCTTTCCGATTCATTTGGAGGTCCTTAGAGAGAGAGGTGCAATGCATGAAACCTTAAAAATGTTGGGATTAATACAAACACACACTATCATACCCCACTCTGGATATACTGGGAAATGTTACCGTTCATCTCTGAAACTGTCTTTGTGGTGAACCTGATCAAACTGTCTTTACAGACCATGCAAAGACTCCTACTGGATTCACTGGGTGCTGGGTTCAGACCCATGAGACTCGGCTGAAAAATTTTAACCAGCATACAGTAAATGTTCCTTATATTGCAATGACTTTATAAACCTTCCTCTTATCACAGTCAATACACTGCTCCAAGCATGAGAGACAGGAATATATCTCACTCAAGCTAAGGAGAAAAATTTCAACATCCTTCAGTTACTGTTTTAACCAAACACTTTCCAGTTTTCAGTCACTGGTCTCTCAGTAGGAGGCAAGCACCCAATCAGTGAGGATGAGCATCATGTTAGGAATGCAAAGCACTTAATAAAAGCAAGACTAGCATCTCTGAAGTGCAGAAAGACACTAACATTTGATTACCTGGGAAGACACTCCAGGGAGAAATTCATGACCACAGAAAATAGTTTCCAAATTAAATACGGTACGATGCAAGCATTCAAAACTAGATGCAAACTGTGTAAAATGGATTTTTCCAAAAGAGCATCAAATGGTGAATTTAGCAATAACATGCAATGAGGTCTGATTCTCCTTTGCTTGGAGTTTGCTTCAGCCATTTACACTCAAGTACAACAAGCCAAAGCTGCCATCACTTGGAACAGAGTTGGCTTTATGTCTGTTTTCCATTGCTGCAAAATAAGGTGTGAGATACTAGCAA
>NW_009259178.1:753667-782816 GCF_000687185.1 Egretta garzetta | reverse complement strand
AAAAACACAGGGTTACAGGGAAGAATAAAAATTGTTTAAAGGTCTGTAGTAAATGCTGAACAAAAAAATGAAATCTGATGGGACTGTTCAGTACATTTACTCCACATGGTCACTTGAGGCTGATTTGAGCACTGCAGACAGCAAGACATATAGCATTACAGCAATGCTACTGTCTTTCTAGGTAAGTCCTTCGAATTGCTGCATTGCTCCTCCTGACTCAACTGCAAGAGGCAGAGATTATGGTGAGAGAAGAGAGGCACACAAATAATCACAGACATTATTCAGAGCATCAGACATTTGGACCTTGAACTGAAAGCCCACTAAACTCACCAGGAGCCTTCCTGTTGTTTCCAGTGGGCTTTGGATCTGTCACTAATCCAGTAAATCTTAGGGTGGGATTTCCTCTCTTCAGACATGTTCTTAACAGGTACTGTTTTAATTTCAACACAAAGGAACAGATGAAAAACGGCTTTCAAACAGTTGTGTTGGGGATGGGAGGATAGACTACGTGTCCTGAAATAATTGAAATAATCCTATCCCTGACTTTTATTTATTATGAGAGCATTTCTCCAGATTCTGATACTAACATTTGCAGAACAGAAGTGAGCAAGAAGGAAGGAAGCTTGTCCAGCAGTTGCCTGCATAACCTGCCATTGCTACCAGTGATCTCTTCTGGAAAGACCTCAGTGGAGCCAACCCTCCTCCAAGGGTCATTCTGCCTCCTCCTGGCAGGAAAGAAGAGAGAGAAATTGCTTCATCTGATCTGCAGGGTTACAATCAGCTGCTTAACACAAGCTTCGACAAAGGTCGTAGGACCTTTGTCCTGAGGGGGAAGCAAGCCAAAGGGACACTAAACCAGCCTCTTGATGAATAGTTTTCTCCTCATTTTATGCAGGTTGGGCGTGCTGGATCCCCTCTCTGCTCACTGCATACCCATTCACCTGTTATCTTTTCAGCATGCTGCAATTCTGCTATGCAAACATGGGGTGGGGATATATTCTTCATCTCCTTGCATGGCCCCACTGGAGTAACCTGGCATTTCCAGATGATGAGTCTATTTCATTGAGTGAGGAGCCCCGGCTCAGACACAAGACAGAATATGACTAATGTGAGGCATAGAGTGAGCAGGCTCTGTCAACAAAATACGAACAGCCACATTCACAAACACACTCCGATATGTGTGTGTTTATATCAGAAAATACCTGCTGTGACTGCATGCTGCTATTTTTTCTACTAACTAGCCCAGAAGAAATGATTATGAGGCAAAAAGAGATTAAAACTTTTCACAAGAAGATAACATTTCAGTGCTTTAGCAAACACTTTGAAAACGCTTTCCAGTGTTGGTGTTACACGTACCCTCCAGCCTGATCTAACCCCCTGTTGAAGCCAGCAGAACCCCATCCACTTATTTCCACAAACATAATTCAGGCCCCATGTGTGTGAGTGATCAGCATTATCTCTAATCCCATCACCTGATGTGTTTACTTCCATACTCAAAAGGAAAAGTCAAACAGGTGAAAATAGCGGCAATGTCACATTTTCAATCCAGCTCTAACAGCAGGACCTAGTGGGCATTAATTTGTATGGATCAAGTGATTGTGCTGCTTCTGCACCTGCAGAAAGACCTGGTGCTGCGTATCTGAGGCTGTCAGCACACTGAGCACTGCCACCACACCTCCCAAGTGTCACACAGGGGGACACGGCCAGCATCACCACTTCCACAAACACCAGTCCCTGCGAAAGGTGTTACAGCATGGGCACTTGAGCCAGGGGTGAATTAAACAGCGGCCCCCGTTTGGAGATACGCAGGGAGGGATTGCGTATGTGTGAGTGCACACATCCAATGCCAGCCGAACCAAAAAGGGGTGTCAGGATGTAAAAAGCAGAGAGGAACACTAGAGGGCAAATAGGGGAGGAGTCTGAAGGCAAGAAAAGGCATTTTCTCAAATGTACAAGCTACTTAATCCCAATGACTAGTTCAGCCAGACATCCCACCGGGTCAGTAGTATGGGCTGACACCAACCATTGCATTAGAAGCAGAACATGGTATATTTGGGATCAGGTAATGCTTTCCACTGCAGTTAAAGCAGCTTGTCCAGGAAAAGCCTATCAATTTAATCCTGCCTACAGAGCACCAGGGCTGTCATTTCCCACCTGTGCTACAGAACTACTAGTGTATATTCATGAGCAGTGGTCTTATTACTAAGAATACAACTAATGTGTATTTCAGTGTAGCAGGAGACAAGTTACAACAGCCCTATTAAAGGAAATCGCAGAGATCACAGAATTGACACATTCTGTTTAAAGGCAGCCACACTTATATACTTGATTGCACAACTAGAGACAGGTTTATTATGTACCTCATCTTTCATGAACACTCGTATTTACTAGTTTAAAACATAAGATAAAAGCCAGGTGTGCTTTGGCAAAGGAATTGGGGACAATATCAAATGATAAACTAGGCATATTTATAGGTGTAAACAGATCTATAAAAAGAAGAGTTGGATATAATAAGCACTCAATGATATGGGGCAAACACCGTGAGACTTGAAAGCATGAAATGTCCAACAACTTGTAACATCAAAACTAACAATTGCAGGTCTTAGCAGGCAAATGAAATATGAACGACAAATAAGTATGCATAAGAAAGGAACAACCACATTAAATACTTTGATCATTGCTACAGAATGAGTGTTTTACAACAGAACAATACAAAATTGATTGGGTAATTATTCATAAATGCTGATCATTTTGAGAGCAAGTATGGTTTAGCTAGCTTATGCTAAGGAAGCCATGCTGTATTTCAGCAAAACTGATAATGTTGGAAAAATGAGGTAAGGTGTCAGGAAGCATGCAGGGGAAACACTGAATTGTCACCAGTGAACTAGGGCCACAGATTTAGGTGAAATAATACTTTCACTATTAAAAAAAAAAAAAAAAAAAGAATAGAAATTGAAAGTCAAAGAAGTATCCTTGGATGTTTCCACAGGAGGGCTTAGGAGTAATGGTTTACGGACTCAAAAGCAAATTATATAAGGTTGTTATGTGTTCTTTGGAAAAAAAAAAAGACAAAGAGACATAATAAAAAAGGAACACAGACTGGAGCATGTTAATGTCAGCAGTAGAGACAGCCTGGGAAACTATTTTAAGAGATCAAGAGGAAAAATATTTAGAAAAGCATGAGTTGATTAAGAACAGGCAATGTGAATATCTAGAAGAGGAAATCAAGTCTCCCTTGTTGGAATTCAGTAGGAATTATGCCCCTCAGGTCCACTAGCACTGCACCTTCAGAACAGCAGTGAGGACTGCTGTCATCTCCACAGAAACTCATACACACCCTGGACACATTTACAGTTTTTCATGGCCTGCACAGAACCCAAGACTTCCCAGCTCCTGCAGGAAGGAAATCACGTAGTAAAGAGCTTGATTCTGTGGGTAGAAAATCCACTCTGAATTAAACCCAGACAGCAAGAGGAATCTGCTTCAGAATGCCTTAATGCTCTTTAATGCCAGTCAAAGATCATTCCCCTCTTTATATTTCCAGCACATTTTGTCCTAGTCTGCTCAGTTCTGCATTTTTCACATAAGTGGCCATTGTCAGTGAAGGAAGGGCTGTGACTATTCCTGGTCAGACTGGGGTTAGCAGGACTGCAGAATAAGCATATCTGGCATATGGGGAAAGAAAGTATATGCTTCATTTGCCTGCCAGCAGACATGCAAGTAGCTGATAGGCAAAAAATAAGACCATCTCATCCTGCTCAGATGAGGGTGAGCCATGAAAATCAATGCAGCTCCATTTATTTCAATTCTGTCATGCCCAGTTAGGGAGTAAAGTCATGGCAAGGGACTGGCACAGGTAGACTGGAACGAGTTAGCTAACACCAGTTGGGGATCTTGTCTGGTGATAATACCAGGATAATGCTGCCTGGGTCATTTAAAATCTCAGAGCCTTACAAGCTGAGGGCACAAGACAATCTGGGCATCACCTCACAATGTTATTTTTGAGCATTTTCTTCTGCTGAAAGAGACAGCACTGGAGCAGACTCCAATGTCCACAGCCAGAAGCTATTAAAAAATGATAAGAAAAGCAATTCAGAAAAGTTTGTCATTTTTGTGAACAGAGGACTGGCAAGGAGAAATTTGCAGAGTTATGGAAACTGTGAGAAGGTAAGGTTACCACAGACTAGACAGTCCCACTAGTAAATTTCATCACACATGTGGGTCCTAATAGATGTCCTGCAGCAATGGTCACATCAGGAGAGAAAAGACAGCACAAGGGGAATGGCACAGCTAGAATCATTGAATAACAAGGCATGCCTCAATGGTGCACGTTAGCAAGGTGTCTTCTGCAGCACAGTTGTGCCCAGCTGCCTCCAGAGCACAGGCACAGAGAAACCAGGCCCATGGGTCCATGTGGACTTCTCCCTGCTTCAGAACTTGTCATTTTAAGGGGAAGTGCAAGACTACACCAATGAACCTCCAGCCTTTCCTTCAAAACACCCTGTTACGCTCCACAGCCATGGTATTGCTGCAGGAATCTTCTGAAAGCCACTCACTACTTTGTAACCCTCTACCCCATGTTCCTCTTATCTCCCCTTTTCTCAGTCAGTCAGTCCTGACCTTTTCATCACCCAATCCACTGATGGCCTTTCTTATGCCCCTCAAAACAAATGCATCAAACTCCTAACAGCTGGAATATGTTTGCATTTGACAGGAATTTTGCAGCCCACCCGAGTCAAGCAAGAATGGTGCACACTTCCTGGAGATGAAAAGGATTAGGAAACAGGGGGCCTGATGCTGATGTGACTTAGTGGGCCCCTTGTGTACAGAAGAAGGAGGGGGGAGAGATGGTGCTGTTATGGAGAACAAGGACAGGTGGGGTCTATATACCAGTGCTGCCATCTCAGATGCCTGTGGAGAAGAAACAATAAATACTAGATAAAGTGCTTTAAGGGTTAAGAACTTCAAGGGGATAGCCTGCACAGTCTCAAAGAAGAGATAATAAAGAGCCTGTAACACTAGATCCAGCCTCTATGTAAAGATAATCTACTCGATGGGGGCTTAATCCTAGCAAGGGCTCTATAGAGGCTGGGAAAAAAGGGGGTATAGTGTGAACCCTGAATAGTCTAATTGATCCCAAAAGTAGAGTCCCTTTTTATATGTAAATCTCCCGTCTCTCTTCAACCTCTTGATCATTCAGGGTCTAATCAAGGAGTTTCCAAAAAGACATCTGCTGTCAGTAGGAAAAGCCATCCCCTTGTTTAAAGCTCTTCTCTCTCACCCAAGGGTTGAAGCTGTGACTCCCCTCAGGCCACTTGAGCCTCAAAAGCCCTTGCTGCTGACATGGACATCCTCTGGCACAGGTGATGGAGTCTCAGTGCAGACAAGAGGGTGTCTGCCCATCACCCCATGGGCCACAGCAGGCAGAGTGGCAAGAGAGGCAAAGCTGAAGAGAACAAGAGAACTCATGAGATAGCATCAAGACGTTGGTTACTTTTGAGCACTTTCTTCTGCCTAAAGCAAGAGAATTCACTGTGGCAGAAACTATTCTAAATGAAGGACTCATACCTTTGCTTTGGCAGCTAGCCATCTCTGGTGCAGGACCAAGAAGAATTACCTGAGATACCAAGCTGACAGGCTTCTCAGTTGCTGGAAAACAGTATAATCCAGTTTGCTGTCCTCACAGCTTTCATGTTTTGGAGTGCACAAGAAGAGGCAGAAAAGACTGCTGGTGGAGGAGGGCAAAACACTGAGCAGATGAGAAGTTTCTCTTGGACAATCCTGATCCGAGAACTGAAGAACCAACAGGCTCACCTCTACCTCCAAGAGCCAGGATCATCACTGGAGAAGCAACAAGGTCACAGCTGGTAGTGACAGTGCTGCCTCTTCATCTTGCCCCACTGGTGAAGAAACATGGCTGGATGAGTCACGGGATGCAGCGGCAGCGATGTAGCAGCTGGAGCTCTTCTGCTACAGCAGCCTCTTGGCATGGAGAGGAGGGACAGAGAAGCTGTTCCCTGTCCAACACTAAGCCCACAGACACTGGTGGGAATGGGTTAGGGATTCTCTTGTTCCTCCAAGGAAGCCCCCCTTCTGGGAGACTGCTCCTTGGACTCCCTTGACAGCCACAAAGTCTTGCTCGTCCTGAGGGAAGAGGACGTCTGAAGACAGCTCTTTGTTTTCAGGGTGCCAGGAAGGGCAGTTGAAATGGGACGAGAAGGGTTCCTCACCACAGGAGAACCACTTCAGTGGGTTTTTCCTGGCTGTTGCTCACGTGTCAGCTGTTTTTGCTTCCTCCTTTATGTTGGAGGAAGAGGTAAGCTTGGGGAAATAAGAAGCTCAAGAGACTTATCTGGAAGCCAGAGTGAGAGCCAGTCCCCTCCTGTGCTCACTGTCTGCACAGCAGAAGGCAACAAAATCAGCCAAGGTAAAGTTAGCACATTCTGCACACCACAGTCTGATCTAAAGCTCATTGAAGATTGCTGACATTAGTTAGACTTCTGCGTTGCTTCCTTCCACAGCTTAGATGGCAAAGCAAAGGAAAACCATCTAGAAAGAAATTGACTTTACCAATTCTGTGAAAACAGAATGGCAGAACAGCAAAAGCAGCAGATGCGATTGACCAAATGGCCTCTGCTTATTCTGCAGAGATCTCACAACATATCCCTGTTACTCGCATTCTAGATATATGTGCTTTTCTTACAAATTGTATTATTAACGTATATTTTTTTATGTGAAAAATTTCCTTCACTGAGATGAAAATAAAATCAATGCTCTAGCTGATGCTTGGAATGATGTGGCCCCAACACGCAAACACACACATCTGTTGTCAGAACTTTTCTGCTTTTCTTTTTCTTTCTTTTAATACAAGTCTGGAATCCACTGAGTGTTCTTCAAGCCTAAGCTCCAAACATTTCAAACAGCACAAAAGGTATGACAAGATGAAAGAAAATGTCCACAAATAGACAGCTAGACAACTAGTTAGCAGCTGTCTGCTTTTCTTCAGGGTTTTTTTTTTTTTTTCCTGCAGTGAAAAAAAAAAATTATTTTTCATTCTTGAAGGAGCTGACTGCAGATTCTTTTGTGCTGGCAAAAATCCAACCCTGTTTAGCACTGGAAGGGGGGGAGAAGGTGAACTCCTTATGATGCCATGTGTAACCTTGAACCTGAAAATGAATTGTCTAACACAGTATGTGTACAGTTGCGACACTTTAAATAGCATTGCTCATTTTCCATCTTTTGTATTGTACCGATTGCAGTTTAATGAGGTTTTGAGGTTCTATCAAGTCAGGGCATTTATGTAGAAAAAGGAACCAAAAAGAGAAGGTTTTGATTAAAAATGTGTATGGGCTTTTGGGACCTGGTTTAAATATTTCAGATCTTGAGCAAGCATGGAGCCTGCAGTTGAAGTTATTTATCTTCTCCTCAGACAAATCTGGCTGGGGGGAGGGGTGGTAATGCTTAAATCCTTGATTTTAAGTACTACTGTTGTTTGCAAGTATTTGTCTTCTGTCATTTATGTTCAACTTCTCCCCCTAAACAGATGATCAGCAGACAACATGGACTCCTGTCTAACTTGCAGATTTAATTTGGAAACCTGAGCATCCAACGCAAATATGAAACACAAGCTGCAGTTGGATTCTCCTCTGAATCTTTACTGTTCGCTCAGAGAACTCACTCGGTCCCTCTGTGAGGCTTAGTGTGAGGCTGAAAAACTTCCCTTCCTCACCTCCTTCTGTGTCTCTTTGTGTGTACATAAATGAATATGTGTGTGTGTGTGTGTATGCATGCACAGGAGTCAGCACGCCAGACAGCATTCCACAGCAGATCATAATTCCTCCTTCCTCCCTTTATTTGCACATTTAGCATGTGTTGCATTCCTCCAGTACCTGCTGAAAGGGTGAAGAGACACTGTCCAATGCTGGGCTACAGAAGATGGGTGTGAAGAACCACCCTTGTCTGGATACATCATACATAACCAGACACAGCAGAGTTTCCATCCCACTGAAATAAACTTGTATGACAACACTTAGCTCTGCAGCTCTTTTCCATTGACAGCTTCCAAGTGATTTTGCTTCTTTTTCCTTTCCCACCCATTACCTTCCTTATGCTTTTAGATCACAAGTTCTTCAAGATGAGATTAGTAGAATGGGACACTGATCTCAATTAGCATTTAGACCAGCTTTCATAAAAATATTTAATAGATAAAAAGCTCAGGTTAACCTCAGAGTTGGGTGGCTGACACAGGTGTTCCAGGTTCAGCCCTCTCCAAATGGTACTTGGGGCAGCACTGGCCAGAGAGGCCATATCGTATTTCACTTGAACTGTGGGACATATTCTCCTGAGTATGGACAAGCCTGAATCCTAAACTAAGACTGCAAGCAGTGATGTGGGTTTACACCACGTACCTTGCTCCATCCCACCTGAGCAACCACTGCCGCCATATCTAGCAGTGAGGCTATTGGAAATTTAAACAATAGCTTTTCTTGTTTGGCTACAGATCTTGTGTTCAACTGTTTCACCTCCCCTCAGGCAAAAAGCTAGTGGGTTTTTACTCCAGTGGCCCTGTATAAACTTCATCAGTCATAACAACTAGTGACAACTCTCTCTGGCGAAAGAGTCAGGATCAGGTTCTGGTTACAGCTGTTACTCACAAGAATGAATCGTGGAGAAAACTCAAAGGGGCAACTCCTTCAGAGTGGTAAATTCCTACAGTTAAGTTAAAGGGAATTGTATAGCTACTCCTTACCACCTTATCACTTCCTAGAAATACCAAAGCAAAAAACTTTTTAAATCAGCTAGGATTTTCTAAAGCAGAGAAGCAAAGCACCAGACTTCCATTAGGCCAGAGCTCCTGTTTGTGCCTGCCAACTTACCTCTGCAAATATCCACCTGCTTGGAGGGTTCCTGAGGCTTGTGCTCCCAGTCAAAGCCCTCAGGGGACATAAATGAGGAACATCGACTGAAGCAAAAGGCACTCTTTTCTGTTGCTTACCGCAGTTCCTGAACAAGAGGTCATAAAGACAAGGAGGTCATCACATTTACAAGGGAAGCCATGAGGTCAAGGAAAAGTCTGTTACAGAAGTGGGGCTCACAAACAACAAATGGGGCTATAGATGGGATGACCATCAACAGATCTGGCTTAGTCTCTTGCCTTTTCACCTGTGTAAGAGGTACCACCTGTTGGGCATCACTCCAGCACCTTTCTAGCACTGCTTAAGCATGAGTGATTGAATCAGCCATGGAGGACTGGGGAATCAGGCCGTGAGCTAGCAAAAGGTTAAAAGGACTGTGCAAATAAAAACTCTCTTTCAGCATGGAAGACATCACAGTTCAAGGCCAAAAGCTTCCCTCTGCTGTTCTGGAACTAATTTCAAACATGAACCAGAGGCCTAAAATGGAGAGGTTACTGTCAATAACCCCTTCCTGAGAGTGCCTTGTTTAATGAGATGTTTAACTGGATAATACAAGAATGAATTCATAAGCCAGTGAGGGAAAAGGTCCATTGCTTGCTTTCTTCTGAACAAGGAAGGAACAAAGTAGGATAAAAAAAGAAAGATACTGAATAAATACCAAAGGAGAAGAAAAGATACAGATAAGAAATAAGGACAACAAGAAAAAAGACATAAATAATGTGAACATGCATACAATAAAAAGCTCTTTCCCCAAAATCAGTGGCTCACCATAAGGTGGGATTCTCCCCTCTGCTTAGCAAGTGCTGCTAATAATGGAAACTCTTGGTGTGCAGGGGAGACGGATTTAGGACCTCAGCACTGGGGAAGCTCAGTGTGCAACTGCAAGGATTGGAAAGTCAACCTCTCCACTGCAGTCCAGCCAGACAGCAGCCAGACTTCATCAGGGGGGACTGGCACCATTCCAATTTACTGACTATAACAGGATCCTCCTCTGGACCATTTCTAAGCCTCCAGAGCAGAGCAAAATATCAGCAATTTCAGGCCACCAAAACATTTGCTTTGCAGTAGTGCCTGAACGTCCCTTTTCAGTTCTGTCATCATCAACACATGGTAAACGAGAGATCCAAAATTCAGGCCTGGATCTGTAACAGATGTTTGCTATCTATTTCCTGTGTAGGCACATAGCTCCCGCTGATATCGAGGACTGAGGAGCTCAAATACCTCTGTGGAGCTGAGCCTTGGAGCGCAAGAGAAATACGTGGGAAGGAAAAAGGCACAGAGAGAGTTGCTTCACAGCCTCCAGGCAGCTCTAAATTAGATGAGGGCACTGGTCCAACTCTGAGCCAGCCCTTTGGAGATGCTTCAGCAGCCCACATCTGTGCTATGGAGCCTCACTGACGATGTCCACAAAGAGCTCCCAAGGAAAGACCCAGTGTTCAAGAAAAGCACACGTTGCTGCAGAGTGTCAGGAGACAGAATCTGAAATTTTCCCACATTTTTTCTGCCTGCGCTGTTCACAGAGCCGTTAAAAAGAGGCCTTCTAGGCAGGGGAGGCTCAGTGCTTTGTGTAGGCATGGAGGAAGGAGGAAACAGGACACTTCAGGTATTTATTTTAAAAGTCTATCATGCATTTGGATGGCTACTAGTGCCAAAACTAATCATGCTAGTGGAAGAGGTATGGAAGCAGAACAGGCAAAATAAGGAGAGTGAGTAAGAAGGAAGGAGCCTGGAATGACAAGCAGAAAAGGTAGCTCTACGGATCAGAGGGGTTTCAGGGACATGCTGCAACCTTTTAAACCATGTAAAGTGGCTCAAAGGTTTAAGACCATGGCATGGCACCTCCAGAGTACCAGTCTGCTGGAGCCAGGTATTACATGCTGGTCTCCCAAACTGGAAAGAAGAAAAGACAGGAATAAAACTGGAGAAAGAAGAAAAAAAAATACTGTAAAAGTCATGCTTCCATATTTAAATGGCATTATAATTAGAGGCAATTATTCTCCTGACCAGACCTACAACCAAAACTCAGGAGATGCCTTCCCTACAAATTCTGGATGCCAACGTAGGCTTCTTGCTAAATAGGTGGTTAAATGTATAGCTGAGCTTTGTTGATAAACTATGGGGCCTCAAGTACATGCTACTTGTTAGGCACATTACTGCAGATGATAAATGATTTCTTATATGTTCAAAATAAATATGGTTACTTTTAGTAACAGTGACATGTAAGTAACAGATTAAATTCAAATAGGAAACAAAATGTTCATTTTAATCACCCACAGTCTTTGAAGAGTTTTTCTGTCCCCTTTGTATGGTAATGCAGAGTAACAGGCAATTGCCATATCCCCCAGCCAATAGTTAGACTGTCCAGGATCCCAGGATTATAAACTCCCTATTTTATCTGACCTCTTTCACAGATGCATCTTTAGATACAGTGACAACTGCATCAGTACCATTACCTTTGGATGGAATCACCTGCAAAGTGAAATCATTGGTACCCAAGAGCAACAAAATCAGCTGTTCACATTACTTATACAATATATGGGGTTTGCCTGTGGAAAAATTATAAAGGTGGACAGGGCTGACTAATGAAAGTGCAGAAGAAATATGTACACAGGGCATTTGCCTCAGGATGAGAAAGCATAGCATTAGCTGAATCACGCTGCACTCGGAAATCTTCCCTCTCTGCTATTTGGTGTCCTTCGCGAAATGAATCCCACCCACAAGGCATTTAATGGACTTTTGCAAGGGGCTTCATTAACTGAGGTTTCAAGACATCTAAAATACTTAGTGCAGGCCCAGGTAAGTGAAGGGATTAAATTATACTTTACTTTGCTAAGCTATCTTTTACCCAAGCATGTTCCCAGGTAAACTGTCTTTTACCCAAGCCATCTTTTTATCCAGGTATAAATTGCAATAGGTGCAAACTGCAAACTGTACTGCTTTAGGAGGAAGGAAAAAAAAAAAAGAGGTAATCATGACAAATTATACTTTTTCCAAGTTATCATCATCTTGCTCTGTCTCTGTCAAATTGTTCCTCAAACACAGCAGTCTGCAAAGCCACCTGATTCCTCTTCTTGGGTTTTTTTTTTTTCCTTCCTCCCTTTGTACTATTTATACCTCTTGGATAAAATGTGCACTTTTGTATATCTCAGCCATTTCAAGGGCTGAGATGATGAACTGCACTGTTTAGTCCTTTCCATCACAGTGTCACTAGTGGTCATGTCCCTGATTATCTTTAAGGACAATGCATTCAATAATCGCTTCAATCCAAATCTGTCTATAATTATGATCGAGGACGATATGCTAAGTTATATATGTGAAGGAATGGTTCATTTTTCAAGCCTACACGTTGTTTTCCAAATTCTTTGTAGCTGCAACATAACCTTGGTCTGCAACTTCACCAAAGAGTTGAATGTGACTTTTCACTAAACTGATTTCAGCTCTCTTTAAAAGAAAAAAAGAAAGAACGAACCATCCTTATGTGTGCATGCACACACACACACTCTTTAATTTTATTCCACCTTCACCATTTCAGGGCTGTTGGTTTTCTCCTGGGCTTTAGACAAAACAAACGCAGTTCCCTGTAAAGCTCACTCAGTATCTGGTGTGGACTTGGTGGTGGTGAAAGAAAAAGAGAGATCTGCTCTGAAAAGAAAAGCCCCACTCTGTAAGCTAATGCTGTGCTCAGGACTCTGTCGGTGCTTTAGGAAGGCAGGCAGAGCTCTGTTATTCCCTGCTTGGACCTTTAAAATTTCTCTTCTGCTCCTTGCCTCTGCTGGGAGCAATTTCACTGCAATTACTGAAACGAAACCCCTGAATTCCACTCTGTAGCTATTCACATGACCCTCAGTGCTTTGGACTTGATTTTTCTCCAGTTTTCTCCACAACAGGAACAGTCGTGAGGAAATTTCCTCCGTCAGTGGCTTCAGGTTTCTATTAAAAACTTTTGCTACTTGCAACACTTCTCAAAACCTTTAAAAAACAAACCTTACATTGGAATTATTCAATCAAACAGTATTAAAAGCACAGATTATGCTTTAGAAACCACTTACAAAGAAGGTTTTTACAGATCAGTGAGGACGCTAGTGAGGAGGGGCCCCTGATATGAATGGAAACGTTTGTTTCGATCCTCATTTATCTCAAGGCCCGGGTGCTTTCTGGACAGTGAAACATTCTTCTCCTCCCTGTGCTTGGAAAAGTGAGGATCGAGTTGCGAGAGAGTGCCCTTGAATGCTCAAGTAAGGAATTTGCTAAGTGGCCTCCTCAGCCAACACAGCTCCCATGTTAATGGTGGCTTCTTAATTCCCTCCACCCTGGGCAGCAGAATTACCCATCCTTCCCCATCGCAAGGCGTCACTGCCAGCTGAGCCCCCCACGGATGGACCCAGCAACAAAATCAGGACCACTTCTCACACTGACATTCTCTGCCATTTCCCTGCTGCCCTGAAGTTTTAACCAAGGCTTGATAAGGACATACAATGCAGCTTTGTAAAGGTCCTAGTGTTCTTAATTTTTCCAGGGCTGCTTGGGGATCTCTGTCCCTGCATGTGTGTACACAACTGCCCCAGTCTACCTGGATTCCATGTACACCTGCAATACAAGCATTAATTAAAGAATAACAAGTTATTATTGTCACTCAGGCCAGCAGTCATGTTGATCTCCAATACACCTATATTTAAGAAAAATGTGAGAAAACATTGAAATGTTTTGGTTTCCTGAGGTAGAAGAATTAGATGTGTCAAATCTACTTTTTCCTCAGTAGCACACTCCGTGCAGACACAGCACTCCACCAGGTCTCAAAACAGCAGTGAAGCTCTTTAACAGAAGCAGAACCCAGTCCTTGGTGAGGCCTGTACAACTACATCAGAAACCAAATTTGCAGCGCTAGTCTCCAACCCAACTGTTGTTTATGGCAGTGGAAATTTGGCAAGAGTAAAGAGTGCAATGTTTGTCCTGTAACTTGCACAGCTAACCTCAAGCTTTTCTTCTTCCTGCCATCCAAGCTTCTTGGGATTAGTCAGGACTGATATTGATGTATGAACATCTTAAAAGGACTGTACATAGCTCCCAGGCTGAAGACTAAACATTGCTGTGTAAAACAGAATTTGGCAGTGATTCTATAGGATGAACCTAATCAGAGCAGACAGATTACAATACATGGTAAAGGCACAGAGTCGAAAAGAAAAAAGGACTTGCTCTGCAGCATTGCATAATGTATTCTGGAGAAACTAGAAAATGTTTCAGAGCAGCTGGGACAGAGGGAAATGAACCATTTGTTCCCATCTGAAATAAACAAAAGAAGGAAATGCTCCAATCTGTCTCCAAACTAGGAAAGGAATGGTGGTGAGAGAAGTGACCAGAGACTGAACCAAGCTTTTCACATTGTCCAGTTCCTGACAGTAGCTGTGTCTGAAGGGAAAAGAAGATCACTGCACCCCATCCCCTGGTCAGTCCTGGTGAGACACAGACCTCCGCAAGGGAATGCAGCCTTTGGCAGATGTCACTGGATGCCTGCAGTATAGCACCAGACAATAGAGCTGCTCTATTTTTGAGTCCCGGTATGCTGCCTGATAAAGGGAAAATCAAAGCAACCCCATATGGCTCCAAGTCACTTGCACTGCCCTGTACATGACCAAGAAAAAGTTCTTCCAGGCACTAGCAATGAGTTTCCCAGAGGAAGGTCATTTTCAATAAGGAAGTCCACACAACCAAATTCAGGCAAAGAGCAAAAAGACCTGAAATTCAGAAGGAAGACACAGCTCTGAATGGCATTGACTCAGCCACACTCAACACAGCCAGTTGTTTCTTCCTCGTTTCTGCTTTTTTTTTCACTAAAGCTTCACTTGTTGTATTTTGGTTTTAGATGACAACCAGCTCAATCAAGAAACAGCGCCCAAAACTTACTCCTGCTACCTGCTTGACTACAGCGTCTCCACATCACCACTCTCCTTTTAAGGCTTAAAGTTAGGGACCATTCTGATGTCTTGATCCATGTAGGAAAACTGTTAACTTGAACTTGAGAGCATGAAATGAAGCCAAGCAACCACCTTGCCCAGACTTGTTACCTTTGTAGCAGACCTCTCATGATTTTATATTTCCCATTTCAAGTCAGACAGAAAAGCCAGTGCTCTTCCAAGCAGAACCCAAACAAGATTCTTGTTTAAGTAGTATGAGCATGAATCAGTCTCCAACTGTGATCACATAGCCTTTCTGTGGACACTTTATTAAATACTTACGAGGTACATTGCCCATTCTTTTAAACAGTCTTACATTCACAGCCAGTGAATTAAGCAGATGGACAATGTTCGCAACTGATCCATATGTCCTGATTCATGTTTCTTCAGTTCACTCCTCAGTATGGACCAAAAAAGCTCAGATCCCAAGATGAGCAGCTAAACCACTGAGCATTCCCAAAGGGACACAAATGAGGCCCTTGGAGTGACTGCATGCAATCACATCACCTAATATCTTTTGCAGAAGGACACAACTCTATCTTAGCTTTCCCCTTCACTCTTCTGGCTGCTGGGAGGCTTCCCCAGAGCCTCCTTTCACGTGGTTAAGGACCTTCACCTAATTTCCAGAAAAAAAAAAGTCTCTACAGAGAGCTTGTAGTAATTTCTTCCTATTGCAGCTCTGTCTTTACTAAAAATTTTCTCCCCCAATTCTTCCCCCTCACTCTAGTATACTTATAATCCAACAGTCATGTTCGCTCTCATTTATCATCCCATTAAGCTGAGCAGATTTAGCTTCTTAAATTTCTACTCTTAAAACAAACTGCATGTCCAGAGCTGTACACAGGTGTATACAGATGTGATCTCACCACTACCTGGTTCTGCAACACTAAACTGCTGGAAATACATCTTTTCATGAGCCCTAAAGCACACCTGAGGGCTCTCTTTAGCCCTTAGCTACGCTGCAGCAGTTACTGAACTGGGAATTGTACTTTACAGGTTCCTGTGCCAAGACGAAGGGAGAAGGTAAAGATGTTTCAGTGGCTGGGAAAACCAGACCCCTCTTGACCTTGCTTTTTCAGTCTTTGAAACCTCCTTTTTCAGAAGGACAGTTCTGCTTGCCTAAATCCCCATATTTTTCCTCCTTTCACAAGGAAATAGTGCAGTTCAGGCAGTTGAGGGAGGCATTTGGAGGAGGAACAATCAGAAGAGGGTTTCATGTTGCAGCAGCTTCCTGAGTGAGAGAAGACAGGCATCGGAAATAATAACTCTGCTCCAATGTCAGGGCTGAGGAGATTTCTATTTCCAATTTAAATGTAATTTTAAGAGCTCTTTTGTAGCAGCGAGGGTTCACTTCAAGAACCTGGAGGCTTAGTACACAAACTGTGCAGTCCACAGAAAGGTTCCCATCAATTTCAGGGTGGCATGCCTTATGAATGTACACTCTTATGCTGCAATCAGGAATGAGGGAGCACTTTAAAAATGCTGGTGCTCTGCAATATTTATAGGGTCTTTCTTCCTGCATCATTCAGTTTTTACACTTGGCTGTTCGGGCAGTTCCAAGAACTGCTCATCTGCAGTTTGTGATGCTTGGTTTCCTTCAGGGAGAGCAGGAGAGACACTGGTAGGGAGGTCTTAGAAACATGGGAAGAAGGAGAAATATGTATTGCTGGGGTTTAACAGTCTTGGGTAGTTTCACAATAACTAAAGAAAAAGTTAATGGCTGAGTACTAAAATAACAGACTACCCACATATGCAACACACTGTGATTTGACATTTCATAATTCCTGTAGCCCTCAGAAGGTAAATATGTGCTCATCATACTTCCCCACATAATGTTTACAAATCCTCACTGGTGTTTTTCACAGTGATTGATTAGGCTGAATAATCAGATGGACTAAAAAGGAGAGGATTTTTATTCTGGAAGGACAATTCATTGGCCAAAAAGAAGGAGAAGATTAAACACTGTGCAGGCTTTTCAACTTTGAATATCAACAAAGTTCTTCTAAATAAATTCAGCCATAGAAAAGAAAGAGGGAATTCAGAGAAAATGCTCACTCTAAAAGTGCTTGAAAGGAATCCAGTCTGGAGAGTGGAGAACTCTCCAAACCTAGAAATGGTAAATTGTGACTCAGTCATGCCCCAGTTTTGCCCGTATAGAGTAGCAGTCACTCAATTTCCATAAAATATCAAGAAGCTGAAGCAACATCCACAGCACATACCTCCAAACTACTTAAAGCACAGCAGGATTTCTGGGCTCTTAATCGAGTAGATATGAATTCTAAAAGTAGATATGGCATTCCTACATATCCAGAGCATATCAATGCTCTGGATAGCCCAGGACTGCAACCAGCAAACGTTAAGAAAATATGTACAAATAGGAAATGCCATATCTGTTTTTACTCTTGGCATTAGAGCTACAAAATCCAGATATGTGGAAGCAGAGCACAAGGCTGTGTTTCAGTGTCTTTGCAGCTGTATGAAAAACCTGGTTTTCTCAAAGAGCCACCCAAGGGGATAACTTACTTTTTCTTCAAACATTTTTCTGTGTTTTTATTACTAAAGGGGAAGTGCTGCAGGACTTATTTAGGGAGTGATAGTGGATGACAGATTAAATATGAGCTCACAGTGAGAGACTGTAGCACAAAGAGGCAAATACCATACTGGGATGTGGAGCAGAATTACTTGCAAGACTACAGAGGTAATAATTCCTCTGTACAAAGCCCTGGTGAGGCCCCTCTTGGACAACTGTGATCAGTTTTGGGCAACTCAATATAAAGAGGATGGCAATAAAATAGAGTGAATACAATGAACAGCGATAAGGATAAGCAGGTTGGAAGGTATGATGTATGAGTAAAAGGTAAAGGAACCTAACTTACTAAACATAGCTGAAAGATGGAAGAAAGGAAAGGGCAAGGGGAGGAAGGACATGACAATGCCACAGTATTCATAGGAGGGTGGGAATCTTGACTGCATCTGTAGTTATATTTCAGAGATAGTAAACAAAAAATGGCATTTTTCATGGAAAATTTCAAAATAAGTGTTAAGAATTCCCTTGCTCCTCCCATCCTTTAGACATGTTTTAGTTGTGGGAGGGAGGAAAGTGATTCATTGAGTCTAAAAAAAAGGAACATTTTGGAAAGAATATAGAATTTCTCTCAAAGAAAAAAAAAAACCAACAACACACACACATATACATGTTCTCGCACACAGAGACACTTTCTCCCCAAGGAAAAAAAAATAATGGAGCATTACTAGCCAGCTCTAATCAAAGGCTGATGTTCTAACTTCACTCTACTCTTAAAAAATAAGATTTTCCTGGGTAAATTCATCATATTCTGGCCCACTGTTCATGTAACCACTCTCCCCTCAGCAGAAAGATGTCCATCATCATAAAAGGGCAGCACCGTGCTTGCAAAGGCTTCCTTCTGGATGAGTTGGATGATCTCCATCTGGACTGGTCATCAGAGAAGAGCAGCTGGCATTGCTCTGAAATAAGAAGAGCTCTTAGATTTCAAACTGCTGAAGCCTAGACTTGCTTGGGTATCTCCAAGCACTCAGGCAAACATGATTAATAACAAGGTGGCTGAGCCAGGCTGGGGGTGGAGGTAGCAACTAGAGCCAGAGTAGAGGAAGACTGTCAAAGTCAGCACTGTATAGTTCAGACAAAGCTGGGTTGGAGCTGGGGGAAGGGGCCAGGGGGCAATAAAAATACTCTTTTGCATTGTTCATTCCCACTCATAGCTTTGCATTAGCTCAGCTACACACCTGTAATTAATACATGAAACTGTCTTCTGGAGACAGTCTGTTTCATGATGTTGTTTGCATAATCCTTCCACCAGCTTGTCTGTTTCCTGGCAATTTGTGACTTTCCTTCAGCTTTCTAATAACTTTCCTGGAAAAAAAAAAAAAAAAGAAAAGGAAAAAAAAAAAAAAAAAAAAAGCCACTAGAACCAAATGAACTCTTTAACCAATTTCTTCCTTTCTCCCTCCCTCCTTTACTTTTTCCAGGACAGCTAACAGAGCTGGAGCCTCTCATTTTGACTCAACAGTATCTTTCTCCTTCCAACTATTCTGCATTTGACTGGCAGCATGTCCTGCTTATAAATCTTCCACAAAAATCAGTGTTTGCTTTTCAAACCTTCAACTCTAAATACGAGTCAGCTTTTGAATTTATTAGACTGCATTTATTTTCACTGTATATTCTTGTAAGTTATCCTGGCCGTCTTTCCAGTTCTTCTTCACTCCTTTTTGCTCATGAAAACTTTTTTGTTGTTGTTAAACAGGTCCTTATCTCTGAAACAAATAGTCTTCTCATTCACCTTCTTTCCTGTTTTCTTGCCTAACACTTACAGTAGAAATCCAGTCCAAACCATCGGCATTTGGTTTGTTCTTTTAGGGTGGGGAAGATGGCAAAAGACAGACAATGTAATCTCTTTTAAATTAACTGCTTGGTATTGGTCAAATCAACAGGATGCATTCACTGTACAGTGAGCTATGATTAACCAGGAGCCTGACATATATGAACTACGCAAGCACTGGGAACCCTGGAGCAAAATCTCACACTGTTACAGCATTCTCAGCCATGTGCCAATATCCCAGCATCAGCTGTCATCCACAATACTGGTGCCCTGACTTTCACAGGGGCTATTCAGCAGTTTAAGAATTGTAGACACCTTACCACTGCGGAGAGAAATTGAGCAATGGTTTCACAGCAGGATGAGTCTCAGAGTGTTCCTTGTGAAATTACATACTTTTAACCTGAAAAAAAATGTATAATTTAGAGGTGAATTTGTTTTCAGTTATATAGTTAGTGTTACTTTTATTTACCCCAAAGGAGCAAGGCTGAAGGAAAATGTTGCCACCCATGAACATTGTAGAAGGGAACTACAGCAGATTCACTTGCAGGACAGAAGCTTTGTGTAAGATACCTGTCATTTCCATGGGGATTCTGACATGTCTTTACAGTGCCATCTGATGAAAAGGGGAGCTGCTAATGCTGAGTCAAAAACAAACAGCCAAAGGATAGATTTTGTCTGCAACCACATAGGATGAGGAACACTACACTTCCCTTTGCACATGCACAGAACATTCACATCAGTGCTCTTACCAATGTAGGGGTGTTCTAGGACTGTAAAAAGCTTTATCCTAGAGAGAATTGAGTCTCCATTTGAGCCCAATTGCCTTTTTCTCTACAGTGTGCTCAACCAAAACTTTATTCTTGCACAGATACCTATTCCTGATGTGTAGACATCCACCAAACTGCATCTGGCTTGGGTCCACACTTGCTTACACTTGCTACTAAGTGAAGCCTTATTTGCATTAAAATTTGATCGCTAACCCACTGCAATTGCACAAAGGCTGAATTTGGTTTAAAAAGAAACATAGAGAAGGGTGCAAGTCTGCTGTGAATTCAGCTGAGAATCTCCACCTCAGCTGATGTTGGATGCAACCCATATCAAAAGCTGCAATAAATAATTTAGATATTGCCAAGCAATGTATGCACTACCTGATCAGGAGCATTTCCCATTTTAACCCCTAATGGTAACCAACTACTTACATTACTAAGAGAGCTTCTCACCTTAAAAAACTTTCATATTGATTTGCTTTCAACAGAACAAACAATTAAGCAATTACATACTGTCAATGCCAAGCCAAAAGTCCGAACTTTTCTTGAAGAGAATAGCCCGTGTCCCCCACTCATGTGGATGTGAAGTTTAAACTCTTACACAGATTTTACTAAATTTCTCAGTTTGGTTTGCATATTTAGTTCAGGCACATACTGAACATGGAGGCTCAGAACTGTCATCACATGTTTGCCTGGAAGTCCAGGACTGGTGCTGAGACTGTACAGAAGCCTGGCATGCAGCCTAATACCAACATCCTTTCAGATATTATACACTTCCTTGCCATCCAGAACTATGACTTAGTTAAAAACACCCAAGTCAGATGTTCTGAGAATCCCGTTTGTACCTAAAAATACTCTCAACGCTCCTTCCAGCCACTGGGAGAAAAAAAACCCTCTCTCCAGTAACCACAGTAATTACCTTGAGAGAAACATATGCAATGGGCACAGAACATTTTGAAGTCACAGGCCCATTAGCATTCAGGTCAGGATCAAGGTTATTAGGCAGTGCTCCAGCCTGGGTATGACTATGGAGGCTGCGTGCCTCAGGGGATATCGGCATAATGAGGTGCCCTGGCAGCGGAGGGTATGTGCACCTGCTACTTCTGGCCACGTGATGGGCATATGTAGAAGCAGCAGAGTCAGAGCTACCCATCTCCCACCCTCCCCTAGAGCTGCAGGCAACACTCAAAACGTAGGCAAGGGGTGGACACTCTAATTATCCTTGCCCACGTGGGGGTTAAAGACAAGACAGATCTTCTCTCCCTTCTCCTTTGGTCTCCAGCTGCAAGGAAATGACCCGGCACAAGTCAGAGGCTGCAGATTTAGAGACGCATGGGAGGGCCAGGGGAGGAGGACAACAGATCCTGAAAACCTTCCGCAAGGGGCAGAACCATTCCTGTATGGGGATGCCAGCCATCAGCTGGGTGAAGCTTGGCGCCTCTTCTAATTTCATCTTCAGAAGACCCCAATGGACTGGCTGAGAGGAGCTAAGGAAGGAAAGGAAGTTTCAGCTGTAGCCACAGGGAAGCAAAAGCATTTGTCCCAGGATTACCCCCATAAAGACCACAACAAATGATGTACCAGGAAAAAAGCACACAGTGTCCTGGAACTATTTATACCCTTTGATACAAAACAAGATCAGGTCAAATCTGTCTACTAACATATCCTGTATGAGCAGCCAGCAAATGGATGTAGATAAGGAACGCTGTCCTTTCTCCTCTACCACATAGCCCTACGGGTAAGAGACAGAAATTCACACAGAGAAACAGCAACAAAGTAGGGACTTGGCAAGAGTCACTGGCTGTGCTATTCAAGGAGCTGTGTTGTGGGAAAGCATGATGTTAATGCTGCTCCCCTTTCCCCTTCAAACCCTGCATTGGCAGGGCTACCCAAAGACGACACAGCTTTTGCAGAAGTCTCAGCTCTCTCTGGCTAAAAGCCATCCCCTTTTGATGGCTACATGCATCCAGAACTCACTTCTTTTATGTCCACAGTCTGAGAGGGAGCGATTTTGCATAGTTTACACAAACGCACCATCTTCTTTCCTCCTGCTTACAAGGGCAGGGGACTGTTCAGTTCCCCCAAAATTTGCTCGTTAATGGACCTATAATCTAGTCTATGTTGAATGAAACCAGATCACAGCAACTCATTACCAAGCTGGTAAGATGGAAAATACTTGACAGAGACTGAGTGACAGCCAAAGCTTCAACTTCTTGTCTGCAGGAGTTCCCAGACATCACTCAGACACCAAACATCACACTGAACTCACACATTTGTTGAAGAGGGCTTGTTCCTATGAAAGCAGCAAAGCAGACCTGTGGTTTGAGGAAGAAGAACCCAAACGGTAACCCTATGGAAGAACAATATTACCTGACCATCAGCCCAATCAGGCTTCCCTGAGAAATTATAATGCAAATTTCTTCATCAGCAAGATTTCAGTTCCTTGATGAGAAAAGGCCCACCACTCCTTTTTCTGAAGTCACCAGACACTGTCATTGACCTTAGTGGCAAGAGGAGGATCACAGTAGTCTAAAAAAATTATGAAACTCAAAATCACCTCCCTCCCCATCTGAAAACTAGTCTGAGGATGCTAAAAACCCCCTTCCTTAGAAACAGGCCATCCCTTCCCTACCTACTTCAGAACTTTAAATCTTGGAGCTTCTTGCAGCACAAGAAATCAGTGGCAAGGTGTCAGACTAGATAAACCATCTCTCTCTAGCCTATTGGCTCCTACATGCTGCTAAACCCTGGGTTGTATCTAAACACCATCCACAGTTAACTTCGTTTAGAATTTTTGGATTTGTCTACCATTCTCAGATTCAGATAGGAAGTGGAGAGGTGGAGGTGGCATGTTCACATTGATAATCCGGGTTCCTTAATTATTGCATCTTTATATCTCAGATATATAATCATTTTAGCTGTGGGCAACATGTCAAAGGTTGTTCAGAGACTCTGTGGCAAAGAAATAAAGACAATTCAACTTCTCTCTGCTCTAATGCAGTGACCTAAACCCAAGACCATCCATCTTCCCCCTATAGATCCTGCTAAAACGTTGTATTATTTCTATTGTATGTAAGTATTTGGGGACCTCTTCATTGTCCATAGTTTTTCTCTGTGTTATTATTCAAGCTCCAGGTTGAGTTTATTTATTTATTTTGGGGTGCACTAGCACAGATTTGAAGGAAATATGTAGGTGGGGAACATAATGCTTCCAATTGAACCGCACTAGCAAGCACACACTACAGTAGTTTAGAGATTAAAAATAGGATCATTTGGATGCGTGGATTTGAATATGATTTATGGATCACTTCCAGAGACATTATTGTTGCTTATCATTCAGATGACTGTGAAAGTGAAGATTGTGGGAAATCATGCAGGAGATGCATTGCCTATGGAATGGGGAAAAACATTAAATCTTAAAGTGGCTGATGCAGCAATTAATATTGCAACCTTCACTGCCTTCAATGCACAGAAGAAAAGGGTAAGATTGCCTAGATGTCTGCTTCCCATAAATAACTGATCTCAAGACTTAAAGGGAGAGACAGGCTTAAACACACGTTACATACTAAAGCCCCTTTTGCATTTGCCTTGGAGGAAATGCTTAAAATAATAGTCACTGGTGCATAGGGAATTTGTATACAGTCTTGGGCTGCACCAGCTGCACCTACAGGTCCAACAGACTGCAAAATGTCAGGGCAACCACATCTTCAGCAGGGGTGGATGGGAGGCAAGGCAGGCAGGCTGTACGTTGTTCTGCTCCTGTGCAAGTAAGGACATTTGGTGTATGAAGATCCTGACTAGAACAGTAACTACAGAGGGTCACAGCTTTCCACAGCTGAAATTTAGAGGCAACTATTTAGACACCTGCATGACCTTTTTTTCTTTTGTTGGCTTGGTCCACAGCAGAACTGCCAAACAGAAGGAGGCACTGACACAGCACTCAAATACCTTATTCTCCTAAATCTGCTTTAAACAGTGGGCTAACTCTACTGATTTCAGCAAAGCTCATCCTGATTTACAATGGCATAAGTGAGGCAAGGATCATGCTGTTCATGCTTTATGTCCATCACTGTGAGGACAAACAAAAACATATATCTGACCAAGCTGCCTGAAATGAGACCTTTGTTTTGGCATACCCTTTCTGACAGAAAATAATCCAGGATGCAGTCAAGCACATTTATTCCTCAAAGCAGCTGATGTGTGGACACACACAACTCCATACAGAGACAAATAAATTTAAATATACATGCAAAGAATTGTCAGAAAAAAATTTCAGAAGCATTTGGCCAGCACTTCAATATCCTTCCCTTACCTCTTTCATGGATGTTATTTTGCTGAGAAAATGATGGCTCCTAGCCAACAGTCATAGTTACTCTTAAAAGCATTTTTTTTTACATTTGAATTCATAATGTTCAAATGAGACTTTTTTTTCTTCACACTTTTGTTAAGTTATTTGAGAGTTGGTTAATAAAAGTAATTATCAATAATCTTTGACAACTGGAGTAAAAATTTAAACTCTTTGGTGTGCCAAGAAAATTTGTGCATGTTCATTAAGCAACTTACTTTACATTTTGAGAAATGCCCCAATGACTGCAAAGTGAATAAGTCATGATTGCATTTCCAAAATTGAAAAAGTGAAGATCACTGAGAGAGGGAAAAAACTTTGCTCAAACCCTCAGCTATAGCTGCCTCAAAACCAGCTGTGAAGGTCAGAAATTATTTATGGAATGCATGTTTGCAAGCTTTTCATTAAGAGGGCTGGAGGCCAGTGTTCTAAGAGGGTAATCTAGGAGTGAAAAATAATAATAAGCCTAATTCAGCTTCACTGTAGATTTCCACTGGTGTGACTTACTTGGGAGGCTAGAGTATGGATAATGGGAGCACCAAGGAGAACTGTATTATAACCAGAATTACAGATATATAATCAATAGTCTGCATATCAGTATTGGACACAGTACAATACACATCAGGATATAAATATGCCAAATTTTTCTCTAACTACCTTACTGCCAACAGTGCAACCCTGATGTGGCCCAAATGTTGTCTTACAAGCTGCTTCTTCCAGCAAGACCAGGCTCAGCAACACGTATTAGTAAGGTGGTGAACTTGGTATTCGGTGGATTCAGCAGCTTTGGATGGAAGAGGACATCACATCTTCCTGAGCTGTGGAGAGAGAAGCTCAGGATTAGCTACTCACTTGCACAGAGAAGGGGAGCAATGCAGTCCTAGCTATTAGGTCAGCAGGAGAAGGAAAAGCAAGCAGCACACTTCAGGTCTCCTGCATTTTAGCTGTTCTTCTGGGCACATTTTCTTCAGTTCTGATGCCAACCAAAACAAAACATGTACCTGTCTCAACAGAGAGCCTAAGAGTTTTATTGGAACAAGGGCTGAAAGGCTTAGCCAACAGGTGGCAAAGGCCGTACATCCAGTGCAGAGGACACTAGATCATCAGGAAGACTTTTTCCCCCACCTTGGACAAAAAAAAAAAAAAAAAAGGAAATACAGTACGGAAAGTCCTAGTTAGTTCAATTAATTATCCACTGGCCATTTACTTAAGGGACCTAGTTACAAATATATCCTCATCACAATGACAGGAAATCTATCTGAAAAGTCTGTGAAAAGGCTATTAATGAAGAGTTTCTAATGCCTATAAGCTGAAATACCTTTTCGCTCCTTTCGCCAGTATTTCCTGTGGGTCATTTCTGGGGTCAGCAGTGGTGAGAGTAAAGACTCTGCCAGTGCTGGAGAAGAAAAAAAAAAAGAAGAAAAAAGTACTTCAGTATTGTCAATCTTTTATCCTTGAACGGTACACTAGAGGCTGACATTTAATACCCTAAGGATATAGATGTTTGAAAGCTGGTTATTGTAACAAAGGAAACCATCCAAACTCTGCAAGACCGAATGGATCAGATAAAGCTGACACTGAGATAAATCTGTTTTACATCCATTCTTGCAAAAGTTTTGCTAATCTATGTAGTTATAGCTTTCCTGGAGCAAAAGGAGAGGGAGAAAAAAAAGAACCCTACATTACAGCAAGTCAACATCTTGCCCCTATTTGTAATCTCCAAAGTGTAACATGATGGTCAGAGAACATTTTTCTCCCGGATCTTGGGTGAACTCTATTAAATAGAAAAAGATAAAGAAAAAATTGAGAAACCGACACAGAGAGTGAGAGAGGTCATGAGGACAAACATTCATGCTCTTTCTGGTTGAACTTCCATGTTAACATGGATTCTGTTTGTTTGTTTAACATACGAATTCAGATCCTTCATAGCCACAGACTCATCTCCCAACCAGTCAGAAACTTTAACACCTACTCTTCATTATCCAGTATTTATACCGCCAGATTGGACTTTCATATGGAAGCCTGGAGCAATGCTGGTACAGATGGCAAGATGACTCTCATGAGATTGATGACTCTAAAGAAATATACAGTATTAAGTCAGAAGGTGCAAATGTTAACATTCCAGTGTAGAAAAGAAATATTCCTTGCATACACTTCCAGGTTTGTTTTCTCATGCATTACAAAGAGAAAGAAAAAGCCCTCGACACACCTCGTAGCTGGCAAACGAATGATAAATTTACTTTAGTTTCTTTTGTATGTCAACTGTTCATGCCTCAGGTACTTAACCTTTACTTTAAAAACATGGTTCAGATCCTAGCCTTGAAGGTGGGTGGGAAGAGGGGGGATGGTATTCCTGTAAATGTTTCATTTAACAAAGGCAGTACTATAAGAAGGTTCAGTGGTGAGACTCTGAATAGTATTTATTGTTTCAGATTTCAGGGCTTCCATACATCTGCTGCCTGTCAAAGGCAGATACCACGTTCATAAAACAAGTGCCCTGTCTGAAAAAAAGTGGGGAAAAAAAAAGGACACTGTGGCTCAACCTCCAGGTTTATGCGAGATGGGAAGCTGCAGGAAGTAGAAGTTCTCATTTGTTTTAAAGATGATCAAGAAGAAAATCTTTTATTGTAAGAGGGAAGAGAAATTTGGCTTTCTTTTTTACATCTGGGGGCCCTGATTCAGCAAAGCACTTTAAGAACTAATCCTAGTCAGAAAAACTCTTAAACGTGTTCTTACGCCTCTCCATACTCAGCAAAGTGCCTAAGAACTTGCTTAGCTAAAGTAGAGCCCTAAAGAAGAACCATTTATATTTACACTAACTAAGCAGCTCATTTTACCAGGCCCATTACATGATTTCTGACTTTATTAGGTCTGGAATGTATATTTCACCCATGGTGAGAAACATGGTCATTCATTTCTTATGATATCATAGTCTTCTCCATGGTAATCTGGTGCTATGTGAGGAAAAACAATAGAAGAGAAAACTTTTCATGCCGAGATGAAGACGGATAAGGAATTATGTTCAGCCGGGTGGGAGAATATGTAAGAGGAACAAAAACACAGAGCCCCTGATTCTGAGGATCTGATTTATTTAGTATCTGGCATTGGCCATAAAGTGAGGGCAATGAAAAGAGGAGCTGACCTCAATGCCTCCTTAGCAGCAATCAGAAATTCATTTCAGTGTGTGAGCATTTAATTAGCTTCACTGAGTTTACAAGACCTTCAGTCATTTTAAGATACTCCAGGCAACTACCCCACACATAAGATTACCCTGAATCTGGAATGCCAGCCACTTAGGAAGAATGTCTGGAGAGTTTTAATTGAAGGGGACTCCTTTGTTTTTATATCCATTTGATGTGCCATTACCATTTCCTTCACCGCAAATTTACACCAAGGGACACAACTAGTCCAAACAATTGGTTTAATCAGTAAATTACAGAAAACCTTCAAGAAATTATAAGGTTGTTCTGTGTCTAGGAAAAGTCACAAACAGCACCATTAAATTTTTAGAGCTAATCTAATCGTTACACAGCGCAAGTCACTGCACCACTTCAGGCATCTGGGGAGAATCATCACCTTCCCCTTTTTTCCAGAGGACCCAAAACTTATTTGCTGCATGCATTTATTGCATGCATACAATAAATATATATGGAGTGGGATTAACTAACAGGAGGCAATTATTAATTTTATTATGGCTTCATGAGGTCTGTATATCAAGCTCCTCTCCCTGGCAAGGATGAGGAATTGCTAAATACAGTTAATTTCTGGGTTGATCTTATTTATATACTGGACAGTAATTCCCTTCATATATCTCATGTGCTTCTTTCTTCTCAGAGATACTGTCCCTCAGTGACCTCCTCCTAGCATTTCATTAAATGCCTTCAGCCTCAGTAAATTACAGCCCTTTAAAAACATTGAGTTTAGCATATAAAAAGAGAGTTTCTGTACACTGCCATGGGATAAGGTGCAGTGAAAATCCCATACAAGCTGAACTGTACTTCCTAATCAAATGGGTGTAACAGATGGCTGCTAGAGCAAGCCATCACAATGGAAATATCTGCAGTTCTCATGGTAACGGAATCTGCCAGGTCTGAGGGATTTGCTGTTTTCCAGGACATCTGAGCTGCAATCTCTTTCGAGCTGTCTAGCAGTCTCAGTCTCGCTCTCTCTCACTCTCTCAGCATGATGGAGATAGAGTTGAAAGGTGGAGCCTGATTTTGCATTCCAGCTGTGATTAAAGACATGCACATATAAACGCACGCGTGCGCACACACACACACACACACAGAGAATCAATAGCACTGCATATTCATTATGCTATCTAGAACCTCATTAACCACTCAGGCAGAAGCAAGGAAATTTTAATATGCCTTCTTCTTTAGGAAGGAAAAGAAAGAAGTGTAATGGGGGAGAGGGGGGAGAGAGGAAGATAGCATGTATGTGGGGAATTAAGATGCATGAGATGTACCTTTTAATAAAGATATGGAGCAATGTTATAACTAGCAGTTGTTTCCATTTCATGGCAGTATGTCAAGACGACTTAACATAGCAGGACGAAACATCTGGCCTGAAAAAAAAAAAAAAGCCACGATGTCAAATTTCTGAAGCATAATACAGAATCTATGGAAGAAGGAGAAGGAGAAGAAAAAATTGAGCAACTGTGTACCTTAATACTAAGTGAAAGCATGTGACAGACCTCCTGGTACCATGTAATTAGAAAGGTGATCCTTCTCATAAGGTGTAGGATAGCATAAAGACAACGAGCTTTAATTATAAATCTAAAGGACTGGGTTTAAACCCATAGGGCTCTGCT